>NC_053026.1:661149470-661339552 GCF_003073215.2 Triticum urartu
CTTAATAAAACACACCCTTCCAAGTGCCAGATACAACCGGTGGTCGCTCTCTCACAGGGCGACGAGGGGAGGATCATCGGTTAGGATTATGCTATGCGATGCTACTTGGAGGTCTTCAGTCTACTCTCTTCTACATGCTGCAAGACGGAGGCTGCCAGAAGCGTAGTCTTCGAAAGGACTAGCAATCCCCCTCTTATTCCGGCATTCTGCAGTTCAGTCCACAAATGATAGCCTTATTCCAGTTGATACCAATGCATACATATGTAGTGTAGCTCCTTGCTTGCGAGTACTTTGGATGAGTACTCACGGTTGCTTTCTCCCTCTTTTCCCCCTATCCCTTCTACCTGGTTGTCGCAACCAGATGTTGGAGCCCAGGAGCCAGACGCCACCTTCGATGACGACTCCTACTACACCGGAGGTGCCTACTACTACGTGATGCCTGCTGACGACGACCAGGAGTAGTTAGGAGGATCCCAGGCAGGAGGTCTGCGCCTCTTTCGATCTGTATCCCAGTTTGTGCTAGCCTTCTTAAGGCAAACTTGTTTAACTTATATCTGTACTCAGATATTGTTGCTTCCGCTGACTCGTCTATGATCGAGCTCTTGTATTCGAGCCCTCTAGGCCCCTGGCTTGTAATATGATGCTTGTATGACTTATTTTATTAGTAGAGTTGTGTTGTGATATCTTCCCGTGAGTCCCTGATCTTGATCGTACACGTTTGCGTGTATGATTAGTGTACGATTAAATCGGGGGCGTCACAAGTTGGTATCAGAGCCGACTGCCTGTAGGAATTCCCCTTCCACACTCCTTGGCCGAAGTTGAGTCTAGACATTGCAAAAACTTTTACTAACTTGGCTGTGTGCCCTACGGGCCCACGTCGCCATCGGGTGATAGTAGGATCTTTTACTCCTTGATCTATACTCTGGGGCTCTGACATCTCTTCTATTCGGGTTAAATGATTCTGCTAAAATCTAACTCTAGGTTCTCGTTACCACTTCCTACCGGAGAGCCCTTTAATACGGATGATCGGCTGCTTCAACGGAGGATTCTAACAATACTCTCGGATGTTCCCTCGATACTTTGTGCCATCCCTCTTGCAATTCCCCTTCCACCGTAAACCCTTAAGGATAACTACTTGCAGTTGTTATTCTTACATTCATCCCCAGTTGGTCTTGTTATTACAAGATACCCCGAAACACTCGTCGTTGTTTCGATAATCCTTTGAGCTTACCGCCTTGCAGTTCTTGACACATGAATACCCATACAGATAGTTCTCGCGCTTATCGAGTATCCGCTCATCCCCCAGTTGTTCATGTGTTTCACGATTGTCTTCGAAATACTATTCGATCCTTCAAAAATCCTTAGTAGCTTATTGCTCCGCAATACTTGTCTACTTGCGTGATGGATGCTTTCCATGTCTGGCAATATTCGTTAGTATCCTTAGGCACCGTCATTTTGATCCTATTGATTCAACATGAGTGCGAATGCACGCAATCATTGGTTGATCCTTTTAAATTATCTTTCCGGCTCAGACGTCATTTGGATATGAGCTGGTTCTTGACCAATCAATGCCTTGATCGGTTGTATCCCTAAGTCTATTCAGCTTGTCCGTCCTTGATCAGAGCGTTTGCTCCTGATCCCTTGATTTGAAAATCATAATTCCTTTGTTATCTAAACATCGAATTATTCAGATGTTCTATAATATGATGCTGTGCATTCTTTCTTTGTCTGATTGAGTACCGATACTCACATCAGCTCCGTTGTGGATCGCCGATCCATTTTGTTGGATTTCATCCAACATCGTCCTTCATATTCAATAACCTTGTGAGCCTTTCCACGGGTATATAATGCCTTTGGTAAATTGTATCCTCCGCTTTGTCAACCATGCTCTACTTTTGAGCTTGTGTTATTTACTCCTGAAGTTCGTGGTACATGTGCTAAGGAGCCCCGATGGCTTGAACCTATGCCTTCCTTAATATGTGTGAACTCGAAAGTTTTCACGAGTCATACTCTTCTGGTATTTCACCAGATAAAAATTTCAACACTGCAACTTCTTCGAAGACGAGAAGTGAATGGAAGGTTATGCATTAAAGAAGTGGGAGTCGACCTTGAACTTTGCGTTCATGCCCATGGACCCGATGTGGAACTTATCATGGAAGCTTCTTGCAAAATACTTAATCATTGGGTAATTCTTTCGATGTCATTAGATTGGATCCCTCGCAGCTATGGTTCCGACCATATTGTTCATCTTTGATCCCATTTTTCGGGGAATTTTAAATATTTTCCATTTACAGAGCAATACCCCAGTCCAACCTCTACTCTACTCTACCGTCGAGTATTACAATCTGGTATCTCAAGAATATCATGGAACATCATAACTTCTTATGGGTTCTTCATCAATTGTTATTACTCACCAGGTCCAATTGTTCTTAGGTTATAGGTTGTTGTCAACCGAGAACACCGACTAGTGAAATTATTCCGCACTACAAATCAAATACCCCTAGTATTTTTACTGGGAAATTCTAAACTCAAGCTGGTCATTCCTAGACTATCAGCTGCATCCTGGTCTTGCTACCTTTGACTGTGCTAGCTTGTCATTCTCTGGTGCACGTATTCTTAAGTGTGTGAGCACGACTTACGTCAAGCTTTCAACATCTTGTTGCTTGTCTTGGATTGCAACTTTGGTTCCGAGCTTGCCTCTTATATATTGATCCTATAACTTGCCACTTTGTCATTTCCTTGCTTGTTGCCGTTGTTATTTGATTGCATCCTCTTGAAACCTCCCGGCAAATGTGTCGGATCACCTTCAACACTTTGACTTCTTCCGAGATGTCAACTGTGCTCATGATGAGAAATACCCTCCTTGCCCTCGATGATTTTTATTATCATCGACAACACCCTTGACTTCCTTTCATCATGAACTTCCCCACATAGTGAATGCAACTTGTTCTCCAGCTAGTGTTGTGTTCTACCTTGGAGTATTACCATCTTTTAATATCAAGGATGTTGTGAGGATTGCTCCTCCTCTTAAGAATTCTTGGTATAGTGATACTTCTCATCATCACCATTCCTTCTTGGTCCTCGCGTTGATTCCAACCGGGGTACCAACAAGTGAACGGTGCTGTTTGGATTCTGCCTTTCTAGCAACCCTATTGCTTTGAATAATGGTCGGCCATTCATTCTTAGACTATTGATTATTGAATCACCATTCTGACATTGGTCGTGCAGCCCAACCCTTATTTCGGGCGCACCTTTCTACCAATGTTTAATTGTGTATGTTTTCCTCAAACATGCTTCATTACATCATTTGATCTGACAAATGTTATCTCCTTGATTCACATAAGTGTGGAAATCCATCCTTTGAAAATTTCAATGAATAATCGTTGAGTTCATCAGCCACTTCCTCGTCCTCTCCTTGGTTAAATGATGAACTCATGATTCGGGACTTGCTTCCATAGTACATTTCCCGAGAATTTTGCAACTCCATCTCATCTAATTGTGTTGCCCCTTTTCCTTCTCGGGCATCATGAGTCCGAGTTATCATGACACCAATCTGATCTGAATCTCGGTCAGATATGATGGTTGGAACCTATTCCAAGAGTCATAACATTGGTCTTTATATAACCTAGTAAGGTGATGTCATGCCTAGCACCCCTGGCCGGAGGACCTATTGTTATAGTTCTTCTTTTTTTTGCAAGGTTAACCATTCTTCCGTAAGGAAATTGTAAGACTTATTCTACCAGTTATTCCTGATGGATCCTTTGTGTTTCCAAAGTCTGATCTTCACCTGTTGACCATGTCAATGCTATCTCGAAGCATGTATATGGTACTCCGATTTTCAACAAGAACATTCGAAGCCCAATGCTAAATGTTTCTTGCTCAATTATCCAAACACCGTTGTATGGGTAATGTCATGAAATTTCTCTCCCCTTACCTAAAGAGTTTTCTACATTATATCCTGTCATGGATATCATGTTTTGCTTGTCCTTGGGAAGGATATACCCCTGAATTATGTGTTTAAACACGTTTTCCTTTCCATTGTTTTGTTTAATATGATAATCATACTATCCTTTCCCTTGTTTTGTTTAACCTTTCCAGTAATCTGACTTAACTGAAAAGTGATAATTCCCTTCTTAGTTAAGCACTTTGTTGTACCACTCTGTCAGTAAGACCCTGTTGCTTTTGTTGATAGCATTCCGGTAACCACCGATGGACGAGAACTTTGCCTATTGGTCCGCCTCGTTCAACGAGCAGGAAAATGGTTCTCTTCGTCCCTCGCCCTTGGTACCGACGTTGTTGCCGACATAACTGATAGGCTGATCCTCTGACATGCCTTGCTATCATGACCATGCAAGATGTCAACGCCCATCCCTATGTTAACCCACATGGTGGGCCCATAACCCACAGTTCCACAGGATCGAAACCTGACTCTCCTATACACCCTGTTGTCAAACTTATTCCCCACGCTTGACTTCGTATGTAATTCACGGGCCACCTGCCTAGTGATCTATTCTGGTATCAGGCGCAATACTTATTTCCCAATGCTCTGAACCCCTTCACATTTCGTATCAGGCAACAAATGATTGCCTATCCACTTGAAACTTCTTATTGCACCTTCGTACCTTGCTCTCGATATTTTCTTCAGTTTCAATTCGAGAGTTACTTTCTACCACCTTCCCCGATGTTATCGACCAGGTAGTCAACCTTGTAGAGGTCCGCTCTCTCGGAATAACCACCCTTTATTCTTTCGTAAGAACGATGGAGATCCCGAAGAAAAGGACGACTTCACTATGATGACCTGAAGCAGAGAAATGAAGATGTCAATGTAGTGGATCTACCTCTTCGAGAAGAGCAACCAAGACCGAGAACACTCGTTAGAATTTCGTAACCAGATCTTTCCCCCTTACTCCCCTCTTAAATCTCGGGACGAGATTTCTTGTAGTGGAGGAGAATTGTGACGCCCGGATAATTAGGCTACAGTAAACCTCTACTAGTGTTGCCACGTCACCACGATTACTGTTGATAATTTCGCGATGATTCAAAACTCGTTCAAATTCAAATTTTAAATAAAGTCAAACTAGAAAAGTTTTCAAGTCAAAACTAAAATGTTCGGGTTGTGACAAATAAATCGTAAGTAATTATGGTGGAGAAACCATTTGATAAAATGTTTAAAGGCTCTATAACAATTTAAAACAGTAGTGAAAACAATTAAACAAATGCCTATTGAATTTATAAAATGCTAAAACTATTTTATTATGGGTTAAGAATTAATCTCATAGAAGTTTGTTGATAAATACAAATTTAGGCACTAGTGGTAAATTTTATAAAACTAAAAATAAAAGAAACTACAAATAAAAGGAGAAAACAAAATATAAAAACAGAAAACTAAACTAAAAAAAAAGAGAAAAAAGAGAAAGCCCCCCTCCCCGCTGGGCCAAGTGGCCCAGCTGGCCTCAGCCGACCGAACGGGCCCCCCCCCGGCCCAGCCGCCCCCCCCCCACGCACCCCCACTCCCTTATCCGATCCCCCTGGACCCCGAAACCCTAGCGCTAACCACTCCCCCCCACTCCTTGTCTCTCCCACCCCCCGATCCAGATCGGATCGGGGCCGACCCCGCGGTCGTCGCCCGGTGCCGCCTCGCCGGCCCCTCCCCCTCGTCCTCGTGGCCCGTCACCTCTCCCTCGACGGCGACCACGCCCCCGCCCCCCGACCCCGTCGCGAATCCCCCCCGCCTCGACGCCGTGCCCCTGCCTCAGGTCGTCGTCCACCCGTCGCCTCGCCAGCGCCGCCCGACCCGCGTCGTGCTCGCCGCTCCGACGCCGACTCACCGTCGCCTCCCCGTCTCCTCCCCACGCCGAGCCTCCTCGTCCTCCTCCCCGAGTCGCTCCCCACGCCCCATTGCCCGGTCCCTACTCCCCCGCTGTGAGCGCGCGCCCTTCCTCCTCCTCTCTCTCGCGACCTCACTCGCTCACCGTGTCGCTCCGGCGTCGCCGCGCGCGCACGTGCTCGCCGCGCGCCTCGGCCCTGCTGCTCGCCTCTGCCCGCCGCTGCACTGCTGCCTGCCGCCGTCCGCAAGCACGCCGCACCCGCCGGCGCAGCTCGTCCCCGCACGCCTCCTCCCCTCCGTCCTCCGCGCGCGCCCGCCCTTGCCGTTTTCGCCATCGCCGCATCGGCCAAGGCCTCGGCCGCAGGCCCCACGCGCAGCCACCGCGCCCGCCCGTGCCTACTCCCGCCGCTACTCCTGCTGCTGCATGGCTCCGCCGCCCTACGCCACTCCGGCCGGCCATGCCTCGCCGGCGCCAAACGCCGAGCACCACCCCGCGGCTGGCCTTGCCCAGTGCCCAGTCGGGCTCACGCTCGCACAGGCGCCCGCTAACCCGCAACGGCCCCCTGGCCCTATGACGAACGGGGCCCCCGCCCAGAACAAAAAAAAAAGATAAAAAAAAGAGGATTTTAAAAAAAGATAATAATTAAAATGTTAATTAATTAATTAATTAAGTGATTAATTAAGTTAATTAATCCTGATTAGATTAACCTAATCACTAATTAGATTAACTAATCTGTAATTAAACTAAACAGAGAATGACAGGTGGGTCCCACTGGACCCGCATGTCAGGTTGACCAAGTCAACTCTGTTGACTGCTGACGTCAGCATGACATCATGCTGATGTCATAAATCCATTTTCGAATTAAATTAAATAATTAATTAAATTTCAGAAATTAATAAAATCTTTAGAAAATCATATCTTTTAATCCGTGACTCGGATTAAAATATTTTCAACATGAAAGTTGCTCAGAACGACGAGACGAATCCGGTTACGCAACCCGTTCGTCCGCCACACCCCTCTAACCTATCGAACTCGCAACTTTCCCCCTCCGGCTCCTCTGCCCGAAAACGCGAAACACCGGGGATACTTTCCCGGATGTTATCCCCCTTCACCGGTATCACCTACTACCGCGTTAGGGCACCTCTAATGCCGTAACTTGTCTTGTCATGCATCACTATGCATATGCTTGCATTATATTTATTGTTTCTTCCCCCTCTTCTCTCTCTAGACACCGAGACCGACGCCGCTGCTACCCCGTACGACTACGGAGTTGACGACCCCTCTCTCTTGCCAGAGCAACCAGGCAAGCCCCCCCCCCTTTTGATCACCAGATATCGCCTACTCTTCTCTATACTGCTTGCATTAGAGTAGTGTAGCATGTTACTGCTTCCCGTTAATCCTATACTGATGCATAGCCTGTCCTTGCTACTACGGTTGTTACCTTTACCTGCAATCCTAATGCTTAGTATAGGATGCTAGTTTATCATCAGTGGCCCTACATCCTTGTCCGTCTGCCATGCTATACTATCGGGCCGTGATCACTCGGGAGTTGATCACGGGTATATACTATATACTTTATACATGATACATGTGTTGACTAAAGACGGGTCGGCTTGAGGAGCACCCGCGAGTGGATCTTTGAGGCGGAGCGACAGGGCAGGTTCCGACCACCTAGGAGAGAGGTGGGCCTGGCCCTGGTCGACGTTCGCGGATACTTAACATGCTTAACGAGATCTGGGTATTTGATCTGAGTTTGGCCATTTGGTCTATACGCACTAACCATCTACGCGGGAGTAGTTATGGGTATCCCGGCGTCGTGGTATCAGCCGAAGCCTTCGTGACGTCAGCGACTGAGTGGCGCGCGCCGGATTGGAACGTAAGCCTGCTCTTGTATTAGGGGGGCTAGTTCTGCTTCCGGCCGCGTACGCAACGTGCAGGTGTGCTAAGGGCGATGGGCCCAGACCCCTGTGCGCTTAGGTTTAGACCGGCGTGCTGACCTCTCTGTTGGTCTAGGTGGGGCTGCGACGTGTTGATCTTCCGAGGCCGGGCATGACCCAGGAAAGTGTGTCCGGCCAAATGGGATCGAGCGTGTTGGGGTATGTGGTGCACCCCTGCAGGGAAGTTAATCTATTCGAATAGCCGTGATCTTCGGTAACAGGACGACTTGGAGTTGTACTTTGACCTTATGACAACTAGAACCGGATACTTAATAAAACACACCCTTCCAAGTGCCAGATACAACCGGTGGTCGCTCTCTCACAGGGCGACGAGGGGAGGATCATCGGTTAGGATTATGCTATGCGATGCTACTTGGAGGTCTTCAGTCTACTCTCTTCTACATGCTGCAAGACGGAGGCTGCCAGAAGCGTAGTCTTCGAAAGGACTAGCAATCCCCCTCTTATTCCGGCATTCTGCAGTTCAGTCCACAAATGATAGCCTTATTCCAGTTGATACCAATGCATACATATGTAGTGTAGCTCCTTGCTTGCGAGTACTTTGGATGAGTACTCACGGTTGCTTTCTCCCTCTTTTCCCCCTATCCCTTCTACCTGGTTGTCGCAACCAGATGTTGGAGCCCAGGAGCCAGACGCCACCTTCGATGACGACTCCTACTACACCAGAGGTGCCTACTACTACGTGATGCCTGCTGACGACGACCAGGAGTAGTTAGGAGGATCCCAGGCAGGAGGTCTGCGCCTCTTTCGATCTGTATCCCAGTTTGTGCTAGCCTTCTTAAGGCAAACTTGTTTAACTTATATCTGTACTCAGATATTATTGCTTCCGCTGACTCGTCTATGATCGAGCTCTTGTATTCGAGCCCTCTAGGCCCCTGGCTTGTAATATGATGCTTGTATGACTTATTTTATTAGTAGAGTTGTGTTGTGATATCTTCCCGTGAGTCCCTGATCTTGATCGTACACGTTTGCATGTATGATTAGTGTACGATTAAATCGGGGGCGTCACATGTGATGTGCATTACCGAGAGGGCCCAGAGATACCTCTCCGACAATCGGAGTGACAAATCCTAAGCTCGAAATACGCCAACCCAACATGTACCTTTGGAGACACCTGTAGAGCACCTTTATAATCACCCAGTTACATTGTGACGTTTGGTAGCACACAAAGTGTTCCTCCGGTAACGGGAGTTGCATAATCTCATAGTCATAGGAACATGTATAAGTCATGAAGAAAGCAATAGCAACATACTAAACGATCGGGTGCTAAGCTAATGGAATGGGTCATGTCAATCACATCATTCTCCTAATGATGTGATCCCGTTAATCAAATGACAACACATGTCTATGGTTAGGAAACATAACCATCTTCGATTAACGAGCTAGTCAAGTAGAGGCATACTAGTGACGTTTTAGTTTGTCTATGTATTCACACAAGTATTATGTTTCCGGTTAATACAATTCTAGCATGAATAATAAACGTTTATCATGATATAAGGAAATAAAATAATAACTTTATTATTGCCTCTAGGGCATATTTCCTTCATAAATTTCCTCTTTCAACTCTCCATTGATGAAAGCCGTCTTAACGTCCATTTGATGAACGAGAAGACCATGTGAGGCAGCCAGTGATAGTAGCACCCGAATTGTGGTCAGTCTAGCCACGGGTGAGTAAGTATCAAAGAAGTCTTCACCTTCTTTCTGGGTATAACCCTTGGCCACAAGCCGTGCCTTGTACTTTTCAATCGTACCATCAGGTCTAAGCTTCTTCTTAAACACCCACTTACATCCTACAGGTTTGCACCCATAAGGACGGTCAGTGATCTCCCAGGTACCGTTAGCTAAGATGGAATCCATCTCGCTGCGTACAGCTTCCTTCCAATAGTCAGCATCAGGAGATGCATAGGCTTCTGAAATAGTCCTGGGTGTGTCATCCATGAGGTACACAATGAAATCATCACCAAAGGACTTTGCAGTCCTCTGTCTCTTACTCCTCACAGGAGTTCCATTGTCACCCTTAATAGGATTCTCAACGTGTTCCATCGTAATGGTGGGTTCAGGAATTACAGCGAATTCCTCACTAGATGGAGTAGGTATCTCCTGATTTGATGAACTCGACATATCCTTCATAGGAAATATGTCCTCAAAGAAAGTTGCATCATTCGACTCCATAATCGTACCAACATGCATGTCGGATACCTCAGATTTTATTATCAAAAATCTATAGCCGATGCTATGAAAATCATAGCCTAGAAGAACGCAATCCACGGTTTTTGGTCCAAGCTTGCGCTTCTTGGGAATTGGTATATTGACTTCCGCCAAACAACCCCAAGTACGTTGGTAAGAGAGTTTCAACCTTTTCCTTTCCCATTCCTCAAATAGAGTCATGGTCTTATGCTTCGTGGGAACTCGGTTTAGGACATGACACGCAGTTATTAGCGCCTCCCCCCACCATTCCTTGGATAGACCCGAAGTGTCTAACATGGTGTTAACCATATCAGTTAGAGTTCGGTTCTTTCTTTCGGCTACCCCATTTGACTGGGGTGAGTAGGGAGGCGTCCTCTCATGGATTATACCATGTTCCGCACAAAACAGATCAAATTCATTGGAAAAATACTCTCCACCACGATTGGATCTAAGCCGTTTAATTTTTCGATCAAGTTGGTTCTCCGCCTCAGCTTTATAGTTTTTGAAGTAAGTTAAAGCCTCATCTTTTGATTTCAGAAGATACACATAACAATATATAGTGGAGTCATCAATCAACGTCATGAAGTATCTCTTTCCACCTTTTGTCAACACGCCATTCATCTCACAAAGATCAGAATGTATAAGCTCTAGTGGCGCCAAGTCTCTTGCCTCTGCAGTCTTATGGGACTTGCGAGGTTGCTTAGCTTGCACACATACTTGGCACTTGGAGCCTTTGACAGTAGAGATTTTCGGAATTAAATTCATATTGGCTAGCCGCGTCATGCAACCAAAGTTAATGTGACAAAGTCGTGAATGCCAAATATCAGACTCATTGTTGTGGCAAACATTATTAATAACTTTAGTGCAAATATCCGACAAAGATAGGCGGAACAAGCCTCCACACTCATAGCCTTTTCCAACAAATTGTCCACACTTAGAAACTACAACTTTATTGGATTCTAAAACCAACTTAAAACCATCTCGACATAAACGGAACCGCTAACGAGATTTTTATTGATGGACCGCACATGATGAACGTTCTTCAGACGCACCGTCTTCCCCGAAGTAAACTTCGGATCGACTGTACCAACACCTCGTACGATGGCATGTGACCCGTTCCCCATCAGCACGGGTGAAGTCCCTGTTGCCTGGTAAGAAGAAAACATGGAGGCATTAGCACAAACATGTACATTGGCACCGGTATCAATTAACCAATCAGGAGATTGGAATACTGAAAGGATGGTAGGAAAAATGCGTACCCTGATTCCTTCATATCAGTATCATCGATGACAATATTAGCGGACTTGCCATTCTTCTCATGTTCGCGCTCCTCAAAGCGGTTAGGACACTTCGGAGCCCAGTGATTAGGATCGCCGCAGACATGGCAAAGTCCCTTCCCCTTCTTGTGAGAATTCTTCTTAAAGTTGGTAGAATGTGATGGCTTGTTCTTTGTATCAAACTTGCCTTTGTCCTGAGTTTTGTTCTTGTTATTTTTGAACTTGTTTGGCTGGAAGTTCTTCTTCTGTACCATGTGGGCACTAGAACCTCCCTCAGCAACTCGAGCACGTGTGTCCTTTGCTCTCGCCTTCTCTTCAACATCAAGAGTACCAATGAGATCCGCAATGGAAAACTCCTGTCTCTTGTGTTTCAGGGAAGTAGCAAAATTGTTCCACGAAGGTGGAAGCTTGGCAATGATGCCTCCGGCAACAAATTTATCCGGCAACACACACTTGAAGTACTCAAGTTCTTTTGCGAGCGACTGTATCTCATGAGCCTGCTGTACAACAGCGTGCTCATCAGTCATCTTGTAGTCATAGAATTGCTCCATGACGTACAACTCGCTGTCGGCGTCCGAGGCACCAAACTTGGCCTAGAGCGCAGCCCACATGTCCTTGCCGTTGTAAAACGACATATATGAATCCATAATGGAGTCATCAAGAACACTCAGAAGAGCGCCTTTAAAGAGGGTATCGATCTTCTCAAAAGCTTCCAGCTGTGCTGGATTAAGATCGCCCTCAGTCTTGCCCTTGGTGGCGTCATAGCAGCACATGGTTTGAAACCAGTAGACTGCTCGCGTGCGCCACCTCTTATATTGCGCCCCCTTAAAGGCAGGCGGCTTTAGATGCGCAACAAAACCACTCGGAGTAAATTGCCTATAATCAGGTTTTTGGATTGTTGGAAATATGAGAAAATTACTACGAGATTTAATTCGAATAAATAGGAAATAGATCATGACAGCAATAGTAGAGATTAAACTAATCATGCAAACTAGCATAGTAGATGAACAGATCACATCTAGGGCACATACTAGAAACATGAATTCGACCATGATCTCGAACAAGAAGGATAGAATCACATACGGTGCAGCGGGTGTAGCACTGCCGACGTTGACATTGTCGCCCATGTCGTCGAGGATGAGGTTGCCGAGGTCGGGGAAGAAGTCATCGTTCGCGAAGTCGTCGTTGCCAGCAGTCGCGCGAGTGCGCTCCCCAAAAACCTGATCTGGAACGGTGGTGAGAAACCATACGAAGCGGCAGCGGCTCGGCTCAATCCCGCAACCCGTGGCGCGTCGTGACGAGGCGTGGTGTGGCGAGGCGAGCGAGGAGGAGGAGCGCACGTGTTGGTCTCCTCTTCTCATGCTCATACAAGTGGTAGAAGAGCTCACCTTATAAAGAGGGGTTTTTATCAGTTATGCCACCGGTTGTGTCCCACTGCTCAGTTTTGCCACTAGAAATTTCAACTGCTCAAAAATGTCATCGCTTCATTAGACACATACTCAAAAATGCCACTAAACACCATTATTGTGATCTCAAATCTCTTTTGCCATGTTATAATGACATAAATACCTATGAACCAACATGCCAGCTCTCCCTCTATCTCACTACAATAAAGTATGGGGCCCACTTGATCCCAACAGCGTTCTTATTTTCCTGTAAAATTATTCGCTTGGTTACTCCTGACAAGTGGGGCCACACATATCATTGTGAGATAGAGAGAACTGACATGTGGGTCTAGGCTTATTTTTGTCATAGAACATGGTCAACGGGTTTGACGTAAAAATAACAATATCTAATGACATTTTTGAGCAAACATCTAACAGAACGATGGCATTTTTGAGATATCTAATGGCATTTTTGAGCAAGCATCTTACGGATTGATGGCATTTTTTAGCAGTTGTAACTTCTAATGGCAAAACTGAGTAGTGGGACACAACTAGTGGCATAAATGATAAAAACCCTATAAAGAGGTGCAACTCTCTCTCTCAACTTATGAGGTGGGACTAAACTTTAGCCTCATTCACTCCACTCACATGTGTGCATAAATGGGCCAAGAGAATTTCAGAATTTTAGTTGGGCTTTGGGCCAAAGACCTACTAGCAAAATTCCAACACAGTAGCCATCCGAAAGGCCGAAACCATGGCGGGCGCCGTGACCCGCATTTATTGAGTGAATTCCACTTTTTACCCCATATTTATACATTTGTGACACTAATTACCCCTTCGAGTGAAAATTCGTCTAGAATACCCCTTTTGAAATCTTTGGACCCTTGTTTTTTGATGCTTGTCCATCAGGTAAGGTGTGAGGTGACGCCCTGTATCCAAAAACATGTGGACGGCCACAAGGAGTGGAACAGATAGACAAGAGAAGCTTGGACAAGATCGCCAATGATGCCCTCCGATCCTTACAGTTTTTTACGAATCAATGACGCAACATGCCGATCCTATCGACCATAAACAAACAAAATGTAAAACTGGGGTAAAACCGTGTTAAAAGTCTCCAAAATCTGACATTTCGATAAAAGTTCCGCTAAATAGGGTAATATGTGTCACAAATGTACAACTACAAGATAAAAAATGGAATTCACTCGCATTTATTTCCCGGCCGGAGAGTAAATTCAAGGGCCGCGTGGTGAAGTTATTTAAGCGGCAGACAGGGCCATGGATAGAGGCAGTCGATCCACTCGATTCCCCTCACCCTGACCGGAAGTGGAGGAGAAGAGAAGTTTGCCAGTGAGGGAGATGAGCAGGGTGTGCGTTACCGGAGCCGCCAGCTACATCGCCGCCTGGCTCGTCGGAAAGCTGATGCAGCGAGGCTGCATCGTCCACCCCACCTTGAGATCCCTCCGTGAGTGCACCTAACTTGTACCTAACCATGCATCATTTGGTGATCGTGCGTGCGTGTGTGACAGTGGATGAGGAGAAGACGGGGCTGCTAACCGCGCTGCCCGGCGCGGCTGACGCTGTTCGAGGCGGACATCTACGACGCCGCCACCTTCGAGCCAGCGATCCAGAGCTGCGAGTTGCCAGTGAGGGAGATGAGCAGGGTGTGCGTTACCGGAGCCGCCAGCTACATCGTCGCCTGGCTCGTCGGAAAGCTGATGCAGCGAGGCTGCATCGTCCACCCCACCTTGAGATCCCTCCGTGAGTGCACCTAACTTGTACCTAACCATGCATCATTTGGTGATCGTGCGTGCGTGTGTGACAGTGGATGAGGAGAAGACGGGGCTGCTAACCGCACTGCCCGGAGCGGCTGACGCTGTTCGAGGCGGACATCTACGATGCCGCCACCTTCGAGCCAGCGATCCAGGGCTGCGAGTTCGTCTTCCTGTTCGCCACCCCGCTGGTGCACGACAACAGTAGCGCCAAGGTACAGCTCAATCTGCATGTCCGTGCCTACTGGATATTTTTTTTAGGTTCGAATTGAATATTTCTTGACTACACTCCTTGCCCCATATGGATGCATAGTTTTTTCATAGAATAGTGGATAGGCGGTAATTAAGCTACTTACTCCAGCTATATATAAAGTTGATGCCGGGATAGATAATTTAACTTCGGACACCAACTGATCCACCGCAAAACAAATACTCCCTCTGTCCGAAAAAACATGTCATCAAAATGGATATATGCATATAGAACTAATATACATCTAGATATATCCCTTTTTATTCATTTTGATGACAAGTATTTCCAGACGAAGGGAGTCCTTATTTATAGGTGGACCAACTTTTTTTAGACTGACAAGAGGGCAGAAAACAACCCCCCCCCCCCCCCCCCCCCCCCCCCCCCGCTCCACCATTTTCATTGAAAACGCGAACCAGGTACACAGAGAAACAGCCTTCTGACAAAGGTTCTAGGGGACTAAACCATACTAAACTCTCTATCTGCAATGCAAAGCAAAAGGAAAGGGAGCCGACCGCTCACAAGGCTCGAGGGTGCAACTTATTACAAGCCTCAAAGTCTAGATCAGAAACTAAGGTGCTCACACCCAAAACAGAAACTTTCCAGCTGAGAGAGCCATTCTTCATTCGTCCACCAGTACAGCTCCAGCCTTCTTCTGACTCGCCTGGTTTGCACATCCCCACTTGATTCTCTTGAAGGTTTGTACAGGGGTCAGCAGCAGTTCCAGCAGAGTGGCAGGGCTCAGCGGCTATGAGTGTTTGCAGTTCCTCTCAGGGCTATTCGGAGGTGTGTAGCGAACGGGAGGCAGCAAACCTGCAAACCACCCTTCATTTCCCAGCGACATTTTAGAGAGTGAGTCTAGGCTTAGGATACCTGCAGTATCATTGCCATCGATCACCCCACAGTCAGCAGGAAAGGGGAGGTGAGGGTCATTGCCACTTTTTGTGAAACCAGCTTCAGCTCTTCTAAGGGAGATTCTTTGAACAAGATCATCCACTTCTTGAGAGTCAGATGGATCTGCCACCATATCTATTTAAGGTCAGTCCACATCACATTATTAAAAACCATGGAATTTCTGAACTTCCAGATGCACCACATAACACAGGCACAAACAGAGTTCAAGACCAACTTATTCTTATGGGCTGGCCAAAATCTAGCAATGGATATGTAGTTATTGCCTACATCATGAGAAAGGATTTTAGATATTTCAATCCAAATCTGCTTAGCAACCACACAACCAAAGAACAGGTGATCTAAGGATTCTTGTTCCTTGCAAAACATACATTCAGGTGGTTTAGTAATACATCTTTTTAACAGATTATCTTTAGTCATTAACTTGTTATGAGACAAGAGCCACAAAAACACTTGCACTCTAGGAGGAACCACTATAGACCACACAGAAGGTATATATACATGTTGCACTCCTCTAAAATTAATAATATTGTAAAGACAACTAGTAGAGTAGACCCCTTTGCTCTCATATTGCCAAATTAGGGAATCTTCATCATCAGTCAGCACAGAGCTCTTGATGATCTACTCTAGGCAGTACCAATTCCCAATCATGGCATCTGAGAAAACCCTTCTATATGTCAATCTGACATTAACCCCATCCCAAATATCTGCAACAGTTACCCCCTGCTGGTGGCAGATAGTGTATAGGGGCCAGAACTGAACTGACAGTGGGGAGGTGCCAAACCAGATGTCTTCCCAAAGTCTAATTTTCTTACCATTACCTATTTTCCATCTATATCCAAACTTCAGGGCTTTAGCAGCCCACATTACCCCTTGCCAGAATATGGAGGTGTTCTGGGGGTTGGAGGCAAAAATGTTTGGACTTTTTTTGATATATTTAGAGTCTACTATTTGTTTCCAGATCTTGCCCTCATCTTGGATATATCTCTTAACCCAATTACCTAACAGGCACAGGTTAACATCCTTGATGTTTGGGATACCCATTCCCCCATATTGTTTTCTCATCCAAACCAAATGCCAGTTTGCAAGATGAAGTTTCCTATTCCCTTTAAAATCACTCCAAAGACAGTGAGCAAGCTAGCTGTTAATCAGGTCCAGAGCCCATTTGGGGAATTTGAAGAAGGAGAGCAGGTAAATTGGGATGCTAGCAAGACAAGCTTTAATCAAAACCACTCTAGCAGCATAAGAGAGTAGCTTTCCTCTCCATCCAGTCATCCTTTTGAGGATTTTGTCAATAAGGGGCTGGATGTCCTCCCTCCTAAGCTTGTCGTGGTGTAGAGAGATACCTAGATATTTAATAGGGAAGGTACCTACAGTACATTCTAATATAGTGGACCAACCAGTAGTTGGATGAATCAAATCTTATGCTCCATCCGTTCACAAATATAATATGTTCTAGCTTTTTTGTGATTTGGATGTAATATGTGCACATTTTAGTGTGTTTGTTCACTCATTTTCAGCTAGTGTATATAGTTCACACTGAAATATCCAAAACATCTGACACTTTGGTGTTTCAGTAATATGAATTATTCTTCAGTAATGTAAAAAAAATCTGATGTCAGATTTTTAAACATAATAAATGAAACATTTTTCATGATAAATTATGTTGTCACCAGGATTGCAATTTCTTTTGGCGAGCATGGTAAATTCTTGCTCAAAAATCCGACGTTCGATTTGTAACAAAATCCTTAGTCTCTTGGTGTGAGGTTTATAATGTACTGACCAGATCACCAATGGTAGCTAATGATCGGTTAACAAATATGCATGCATGTACTCAAAAGTATAAGAGCGTGACCGAGGCGATCGTGGACGCGCACTGCCTCATCCTGCAGCAATGCGAGCGGTGCGGCGAGTCGACCTCCTCGATACTGCCAGAATCTTCGTTGTCTTCGTCATTTTCGTCTTCAGACTGCCAGTCGGCACTTCCATCTTCACTTTCTTCCCCCTCCGGGAGTTGTTCCCCGTTGGGCATCGAGTATATCTTGGTATAAATCTGCAAGGCACAAGTCAACAAAAATCAGTCGAGTTCAAGAGCAATATCAAATCAAAGAGAGAAAACACTCGGTATTTTGGGCCTGACCTCTTCTGGCTGGTGCTCAGCATCGAATGGCAGAACCCTCCTTGACCCCTTGGGGTTATCCTTGTTCCGGGTTATGCTTCACAGCCACTAGCCACCGTCTCCTCAGCAACCTCCTCTGGGTGGACCCGAGCGGTGTCATCAGCGCCCGAGTACATCCACATCGGGTGGTCACGGGCTTGGAGAGGCTGGATGCGTCGACTGAGGAACACCTCTAGTAGGTCCATGCCAGTCACACCCTCCTAGACTAGTTTGACAACCCGGTCGACTAAAAGTGAAACCTCGCCTTTCTCCTCTGGGGTCACGGTCAGAGAAGAAGGTTGGCGGAGTCGCTCCATAGTGAAAGGGGGGAGACCGGTCGATTGACCAGGAGTCGGAACGTCATTGTAGTAGAACCAAGTCGACTGCCATCCACCGACCGACTCAGGAAGGGTTATGGAAGGAAAAGTGCTTCTACCCCTAGTTTGGATTCCCAAACCCCCACACATCTGGATAACATGCGTCTTTTGACCAGTCGGATTTGCCTTCTTCACCGACTGAGATCGACAAGTGAATATATGCTTGAACCGGCCCCAGTGTGGTTGACAACCCAAGAAGTTTTCGCACAAGGAGATATATGTAGCAAGATATGTGATTGTGTTTGGGGGAAAATGGCGAATTTTGGCACCAGAAAAGTTCAGGAAACCCCTAAAGAATGGATGTGGAGGAAGAGAAAGATCTCGGTCCACATGGGTGGTGAGGAGGACGCGCTCACCCTCGTGCGCCTGGGGCTCGGATTCCCCCTCCGGCAATCTCCAAGATCCAATGGCAATCAGGTCGTCCTCAGCGAGCTTCTCCAAGTCTTCGCGCTCGACGGTGGAGCGGATCCAGTCCCCCTGGATCCTTCCAGGAGGCAGATCGGACCGCGAAGATGTCCCACGAGTTGTCTTCTTGCCTTTCGCCACCGTCACCGCCTTCTTCGAGTGCTCCAAGGCCGCCGTCTTGTCCTTCTCCATGGCGGCAGAGTGCGCAAAGGCCAAGCGGAGACGACGAGAGTGGAGGAGGATGCGGTGGAGGAACAGAGGAAGAAGAGATCGATTGGGGCGCACCGTGCATCACATCGACCCGAGCGCAATTTATGAGGCCACTTCCGAGTGGCTGACGTGTGGGCCTGAGTAATCTAATCATACCCCACAATAGTCGTTCGCCCGGTACGTGGCGAAAAAGGCGGCGCGAGGATCGAGGCGCCCCTGTCTATCCACGGGGTTTTTTATTATTTTCCACTTTTTACTTTGCACTTTGACAATTTGCCACTACTTAGATTGTATTTGATCTTTTGCCACTCTTTACTTTTCACTTTGATTGTTTGCCACTTTTTAACACAAAAACAATACCTGCAAATGATTGACATAATATGTGCATAAAACAGTGGACAAGTATACCCTTCGTGACTGTTTGACTGAAACTTGGATCAGTTGATTCCCCAAATCCGGATGAACCCTAGCTCAGGAGGCTATGCCCCGCCGCTTGCTGATCCCGACGCATTCAGCACGGTGGCTCGATGTTGCAGCCCCCCGTCGAGGTCCTTTCCGGCGCCCAAGCACATGCTCGAGTTCTCGAGGCCGCCCCGTGCTCCCGGTCACTGCTGCTGTAGCGCAAGATGCCAGGTGCCGAGCATGCTATTGCAAAACAATGCAACTGAGAATGCGCTCTGTGTCGACGGCATAAGCATCACAGGCTATATATGTATAGGCCACACATTGCTAGGAATAAGCTGACAAGAACCTGTTGAAATATATTGCCCGCCTCCCTCCATCAGTTCGGACTTTTGGATGAGTTGGCTGGAGCATGAATTCAATATGGTATCCGAGCCAAAAGGTCTTGAGTTCAAGACCCTGCCAACGCAGTATTAAATAAAACGATTCTGTGGCCTACATCGATCCCACGTCTAAGGACTAAAATAGCCTAGACGTGAGGGGGAGTGTTGAAATATATTGCCCGCCTACCTCCATCAGTTCGGACTTTTGGATGAGTTGGCTGGAGCATGAATTCAATAGAACCAAATTGATCGATTGAAGCAAAAATCAAGAAAACTAATTAGAACTATTGCGTCTCTACTTCAGCGAAACATGTATTGCTGGGAAGAAGGCTACAAACAAGAGTGCTGGAGGAGTCGACACAGCAGTCGCCGGTCGGGCCGTCTCTCTTGTCGCCGGCTTGTACTGCCGCCTCGCGTGGCTGTGCACCCTGCTCGTTACTACACGATGCTGCCGGCCGTGGTGCAGATGACGCTGGGGAGCAGGCCGTCGACCCACCCCACCCGCATCCTCCCATGACTCAGACTGCGCAAGCTCTTCTGGCCGTCGTCGGGAGGTTGTCGCCGGTGTCGAAGGCCATCGGAGCGCCGCCAACTAAGTGTGTGCGGCCGCAAACCAGAGAGAGAACAAGGGGATAGGACCGGGAGGACAGAGATCATCCCTTGCGTGGTCAATCAGGTCCAAAGGGCAATTTAGGGATTTCCTCATAGGTCCCACATGGCAGGGGCAAAAAATCAAAGTGCAAAATAAAGAGTGGCAAAAGATCAAATACAATGTAAGTAATGGCATATTGTCAAAGTGCAAAATAAGAAGTGGCAAATTGTCAACACCCCCCCCCCACAAGGCATGGAGTATGCCTCTTCACAAGCCATGTTTTCACGGGCCAGTGATTCTTCTAGTGTATATCTCATCCATGTCAGTCCCAAGGAGTTTCAACTTTGCATATGGCTCCACAAGGGGGATGACTGGTGTTATGGTGTTGCTAGAAGGAGGGCGCGAGAGGGCCGGCCGGGGGCCTTTTGCCCACGGCCGGGCAAGATGGAAGGGATTTCCTTCTTAATTCTTGCTTGATTAGATTGATACATCTCCTCTCTTTATATAGAGAGGTTTACTTGACTCCCAAGCAAGGCTTACTTGACCCCTAAGCAAGCGACTCTTATCTCTAATTAACCCTAAGACTAATGGGCCTATTAGGCCCATTACGTACTCTAACACTACACCCCACCTGGACATGCAGCTTGTCCTCGAGCTGCAGCCTAACCAACTTATAACCATGACTCGACGCAACACAAACCTAACACCTAAAAACAAGCCTTTTACATCTCGGCTTGGTTTATTACTCTCAACTTGAAATGGACTGGGACGCTTTATTTTGGACCCCTTAAAAAAAGTGGACACCATTCGCACGTCGGACGTGCACGTGTACAGCCACCTGGATCCCATGGAAACCAGCCACTACAGCAGTTGGGACGCGGTGCCCTCCTGTCGGTGACACCCTGCCTTCTCCCCGCCGGACGGCTGTTGGTCTGCACCGCACAGAGAAGAGTGGAGGGCTTGCGATGGAGAATGACGAGGAAGGGTGCGCCCCCCCAACCGCCAATGTCGCAGACTTTGAGGTCGCTGTCCGTGGGGACGAGATCGAGGTCCTTTGTGCAGCGAAGGACAACTTGGAGGAGCGGCAGCTGCAGACCACGCATCTCCCGCACACGCCGACGCGCTAGGAGGCCGCTCACAGCAGCCTGTAGCCTCACCGCCGCCGACACGTGGCGGGTAGCGATCCCAGCCGGAAGCGATGACGGCGACGGCGGGAACTTGATCTGCTGGATGGGGACGCCCTGGGAAAGCGGTGATGGCGACGGCGGGAACTTGATCTGGTGGATCGGGACTCCCGCCGGCGCGGTTGATGCGGGGCCGAAGCTGACCGGCGGTGGCTGCTGCAGCTGCAGCGGCTGCGGCGGTGGCGCACCGGGCAGCGGCAGCGGCTGCTGCGGCGGAGCGCCGGGCACGGAGGAGGCCGCCAGGAGTGGCGGCTGCCACTGCAACTAGGGCTGGGCGATGGTTGGCAGCTGCAGTGGCCCGGGGAGCGCGGGGAAGGCCGCCTGGTGCGGCGGCTGCCACGGCAGCCACGGCGGCGTGGGGGCGGCGATGGGCGCTGGAGGCGCGGCGGGAGCCGGCGCCGGCCACTGTGGCCACTGCGGGGCGGCGGCGGGCGGCAGCTGCAGCTGGGGCATCAGCGTCCCAGCGAATGCCGCAGAGGTCCCTAGATGCGGCAAGTACCACGGCAGGGCCGGTGGCCCGACAGTGGCGGTCAGCGGCAGGGGCGGCGGCGGCCCGTAGGGGCTGGCCAGGTACATCCGGATCCCCTGGACGGCTGTGACGAGGTCGTTGAGGACCCCGGTGATCTCCTCCGGGGTGTAGACGGCGGACGGTGGTGCGGTGGAGGGCGCCGGCATCTGGGTGGTGGCGGCGCCGGAGGATGCGACCAGCGGCGCGGACGGGGAGGGCAGCGATGCGGTGTAGATGGCCAGCTGCGCGGTGGTGACAGTCGGCAGCAGAAGCGATGGGGTGGGCGGCGATGAAGACACTGAGGATGCCCCCAAGCTGGGCAGGGGCGGCGCCGGTGGTTGCAGCGGCAGCGGTGGGGGCTGGACAGGGGCGGCGGTTGCGGGGGATGGCAACGGCTGTAGATGCCAGAGGGGAGCCGTCGATGGCGGCGGCGGCAGAAATCCCTGGGGCGCCGTCTGCGGCGGCTGCTGAACCGGCCACGCTGTTGTCGGCGGCTGCTGCACCCAGGGGACTGCTGAAGGCGCCGGCGGCAGGGACCAGAAGGGCGCCGCGGCCGGCGGTGGACCGTGCGAAGGGGGCGTCGGGGGCGGCCAGAACAGCGGCCCGCCACAGGCGGCCGTGCCCTGGGAGGGCCACGACAGGGGCGCGTAAGGCCCAACCCCGCCCCCGTACGGGTGCTGCTGGAGCGAGAGATCCGGGGCCGCGATCGGGGCTGGCGGCGGTGGCGTGTAGGCCCCGGCCCCGTACTGCTGCTGCTGGAGATGGAGGCCTTGGACGGCGGTGACTAGATGCTGCAGGGTGACAGCGCTCTGTTCCGGCGACAAGGCGATGGCCGGTGGTGGTGTGGACGCGCCCGGGGACGGTGGCGCGAGCGGGGCCATGGTGGAGACAGGGCCCGCCAGCGAGGTCCTTGCGGATGTCACCGGCGCGGTGAGGAGCGGCGCCGTCGTCATCGGCGCGGTGGTGCCGCTGGGCAGCGGTGGCGATGGTGGCGGCAGCGACATGATCGGAACGAGGTCTCTGGATACCAAACTGTTATGGTGTTGCTAGAAGGAGGGTGCGAGAGGGCCGGCCGGGGGCCTTTTGCCCACGGCCGGGCAAGATGGAAGGGATTTCCTTCTTAATTCTTGCTTGATTAGATTGATACATCTCCTCTCTTTATATAGAGAGGTTTACTTGACTTCCAAGCAAGGCTTACTTGACCCCTAAGCAAGCGACTCTTATCTCTAATTAACCCTAAGACTAACGGGCCTATTAGGCCCATTACGTACTCTAGCACTACACCCCACCTGGACATGCAGCTTGTCCTCGAGCTGCAACCTAACCAACTTATAACCATGACTCGACGCAACACAAACCTAACACCTAAAAACAAGCCTTTTACATCTCGGCTTGGTTTATTACTCTCAACTTGAAATGGACTGGGACGCTTTATTTTGGACCCCTTAACAAAAAGTGGACACCATTCGCACGTCGGACGTGCACGTGTACAGCCACCTGGATCCCATGGAAACCAGCCACTGCAGCAGTTGGGACGCGGTGCCCTCCTGTCGGTGACACCCTGCCTTCTCCCCGCCGGACGGCTGTTGGTCTGCACCGCACAGAGAAGAGTGGAGGGCTTGCGGTGGAGAATGGCGAGGAAGGGTGCGCCCCCCCAACCGCCAATGTCGCAGACTTTGAGGTCGCTGTCCGTGGGGACGAGATCGAGGTCCTTTGCGCAGCGAAGGACAACTTGGAGGAGCGACAGCTGCAGACCACGCATCTCCCGCACACGCCGACGCGCTAGGAGGCCGCGCGCAGCAGCCTGTAGCCTCACCGCCGCCGACACGTGGCGTGTAGCGATCCCAGCCGGAAGCGGTGACGGCGACGGCGGGAACTTGATCTGCTGGATGGGGACGCCCTGGGAAAGCGGTGATGGCGACGGCGGGAACTTGATCTGGTGGATCGGGACTCCCGCCGGCGCGGTTGATGCGGGGCCAGAGCTGACCGGCGGTGGCTGCTGCAGCTGCAGCGGCTGCGGCGGTGGCGCACCGGGCAGCGGCAGCGGCTGCTACGGCGGAGCGCCGGGCGCGGCGGAGGCCGCCAGGAGTGGCGGCTGCCACTGCAGCCAGGGCTGCGCGATGGTTGGCAGCTGCAGTGGCCCGGGGAGCGCGGGGAAGGCCGCCTGGTGCGGCGGCTACCACGGCAGCCACGGCGGCGCGGGGGCGGGATGGGCGCTGGAGGTGCGGCGGGAGCCGGTGCCGGCCACTGTGGCCACTGCGAGGCGGCGGCAGGCGGCAGCTGCAGCTGGGGCAGCAGCGTCCCAGCGAATGCGGCAGAGGTCCCTAGATGCGGCAAGTACCACGGGCCGCCGCCGCCCCTGCCGCTGACCGCCACCGCCGGGCCACCGCCCCCGGCCGGCTCTCTCGCACCCTCCTTCTAGCAACACCATAACAGGGCCCGCCAGTGAGGTCCTTGCGGATGTCACCGGCGCGGTGAGGAGCGGCGCCGTCGTCATCGGCGCAGTGGTGCCGCTGGGCAGCGGTGGCGATGGTGGCGGCAGCGACATGATCGGAACGAGGTCTCTGAATACCAAACTGTTATGGTGTTGCTAGAAGGAGGGCGCGAGAGGGCCGGCCGGGGGCCTTTTGCCCACGGCCGGGCAAGATGGAAGGGATTTCCTTCTTAATTCTTGCTTGATTAGATTGATACATCTCCTCTCTTTATATAGAGAGGTTTACTTGACCCCCAAGCAAGACTTACTTAACCCCTAAGCAAGCGACTCTTATCTCTAATTAACCCTAAGACTAACGGGCCCATTAGGCCCATTACGTACTCTAACAACTGGCTTCTTGTGGGTATCCTTTATTTGCCTGAGATGCGTGCTATTTTGGAAAAGACAGAGTACGCGCATGTGAGTATAAGGCAGGTGGGAGACAATGCTCAGTTTGTATTTTTACAGATCTCTCATTACATATTCTACTTGGATAACAAGTGCAGGATACTGTGTAAAGTGTATGAGACTGCAGCCAATGGTCGATGTTTACACGCCGTCCACCCTTTTATGATGATCTGGCCTCCCATATTCCCTGCTCTCAACAACGATCTTGAAAGGTTTGCCTTTTGATCTTTAGATGATATTTATAGTGCATTTTGTTGGGGTTGCCAAATTTTGTAATGTGTTGTACTCGTGTTTGCTATAGCTGTATGGTGGTGTTTGCTGCATGATTTATTCCATAGGCCATTTTGACAATACTAATTAATTAAGTGACATTTTAAATGCTTGTCATAAGATCTTTTGAAATGATTTATGTATTGATTCTCTTGGTCCTTTTGAAATACTACTTAGGCAACATTAGAGAGTGCCATATCACAAGGTGTTTATTTGTGGCCATAGTAACGAACCCTTCACCGTGGGTGGTTGTTACTTTTGTTAAAGCTTGTGTTGACACCATCCCGTCAAAAAAAATAAAAACTTGTGATCACATCAGACAGCATGCTTCCTGAACTTGTTCTTACCCTTATATGGTCTCGTGATAGCAATCTGTAATGGTGCTAAAATATGACTCATTTGGTGTTTTTAGCGTGGACCTTTTATTTTTTTTCACTATTTTCTGAGCTATCAGCTCAAACTAAAAAAAATTGGGCATTCAAAAGTATAAACCATCGAGCTTGGAATTTTAGCTTCCTATGTTTCTTAAATGTAATCATGGTGTAGTTTTCTGCTGCCTACCTTTAAACTATGAACCTCAAGATATGCATGAGATTTTCAATACTTGCTTTTTCTTCCTGAATGTTTCTTGGGGCATACTTGAGCTTCTACATGAATTTTGATTCACTGAATTTTTTCCTTGTGTGCGACAGTTGACAAGTGGCTATTACTCCCTCCGTTTCATATCAGCAACAACTAATATGAAACGGAGGGAGTACAAGCTAACAGTGGGTAATTTGTTTTTGTGTGGCCATTCTTGTTGTATGGTCAGAGTTTTGTTGTACTGGAATACGAACTATAAATTGGAAAAATTCTCCGTATTTGTTACTCTTGTAGCTTATCTGAATAAAAAAAATATAGATGTAGCAGATCCAATATTTAATTTCTGAACGCGTATCACATTTGGCTACTGTTGTACCAGCCATTTGTATTTTGGTGCTTAAAGTGGCCAAACATCAGCAAAGACAAATATATTATGTTTCTTAATTATCTCAATCCTAATGCTTCCTCTATTTTCTCTGAAACAGGAATGCCATATGAAGAAACCTTTGGATGGCTTGTGAATTTAGGGCCTCGCCAAGGAATAGCAGAGAGTTGTGTTGCCTCATTAGCCGTTGTAACAGTATGGTCAGTATGATCGTGGGAGAAACATTCACCAGATTGTAACTATACTAGATTAGACTAGAGTGTGGTCAGTATGGCCAAGTGAAAAACATCTAGGTGAGTGTCTTGCTGCCATTGAAACACGTCGCTAGGCCGGCTGAGGCTGCTGCTGGAAGCGTGGCGCGACGATCCAGAGCGTGGCGAGTGATGAGAGCCAACCGAGAGGCCCGACGAGGCACGCGATGATGGCCACTGACATGTACATGGCGCAGGCGGTTGGCGCACAAGCTAGCACGGCGGCTGATGAAGGCGTGCGCTACGGCGAGGCAATCAGATCTGATAGACAGATACGCTACATGAAGAATGTGAGACAGAAAATGCAGACAGATGGTGGATTTCATTTCACCAGCCAATATATATGCAACAAACATGATTACTCTCATAATCATATATAGAGTGATGATAAACTAAAACAACAGAGGAGGACCCCGGTATTAAACAGTCTCACCTTTGTTGCTCGGGGGCCGAGCAGAGGAGGAGGATCAGATCACGACGGTGACGGTGATGATGATGGCAGCGGCGGGTTCCTTTGCCGGTGGTAGCAGAGAGGAGGCCAGCAAGTGTATTTATTATTCAGAACAAGCAAGAGAGAGCGCAGAGTGTAGTATGTATGTATGTATGTATGTATTCAGAAAAAAACACGGCGACACAGTTACCAGGGGAATGGGAGGCCGGCGCCTCTCAATTACATTGGCGAGGTAGCCGTGGACGTCTAGCTCGACCTCACCCCTGCCGTCGCTCGAGCTGGATCCTTGCCCCACCTCCACCTCTAGCCGCTCAATTACAATGGGAATGGGGCAGCTCAGCCGTCCAATTCCCACCCCACCCCACCACCACGCCAAGGAAGGATTCATTTCTTCCTCCTAGGGTCAAGGCAAGGCAATGCAAAGTTTGTTCCAACAAGAAGCAGCAAGAAAAGTGATTACCTCCAGAGCGCTCCTCGGAATATATTTTTCAATAAAAAATATTACTGTAGTAGTAAATTTTCTACTTCTTAAAAAACGCTGGGAAAAATACACATAAGCATTTTTCTTTTTTGAGGAATCCCAACACTTTATTACTCGAACCTTACAATGTTTGGGACACAAATTGGGCCATGGGGTTGGCCTAGCCATGTCTGGCGCCCGTGACCTAATGAGTGAGAAAACTTAATTAGAAACTGAATACATACGAAATTGCATCAACATATAGTATGTTCATTTGTGATGTAAAAAAAGATTGGAATGGGCTTTTTCTTGGTTATATTTGGGCCAGACCTTTGTCTTTTCTATGTGTGCTGCAAATAAATCATATTATTTATTTAATAAAAGTATGCACATACTTAGCGAATATTTAATTCGATGCCCAGGCTCATCTGCATCCAGTGAACTGTAAACTAACATAAAAAACAAATCTGCAATTTTTTAGGTGAAGATGTTCCAATGCGTGATGTTTGTGACAAATTTCAGCTTGTTCGGACATATGAGAAGCTCATGGCAAAATGGACAAAATCAGACTAAACAGTACATGAACAATAAACTTTGTTACAACCCCAAAATATGTCTTTTTTTCTGAGAGCTACTGAAACGTCCAAGCTCCACAAAATATGGCACGGGCTTCACGCACATGAGTATCTAGCATCACAAAACAACTCAGACTTTTTTTTTACTATTTTAAATGAATTTACTGTTCACCTCGGGTGCAGATGCACCCGAGAGCCAAAAGGTCGAGTCCCTTACTTAGAGAACATATATGTATTTGTAGAAACAATTTAGACATTTTTGATTTTTTTTTCATACATTCTATTGTTCAATTTTTTTGAGACAACTCTATTTCTTTAAATGGTCTCCCTCGAGCCCATCCCATAAAAAGCTGCTCTCCTGGAACATGGTCTAGTGTAGAGGGCCTTGCGAATAACCCATGCACATACCCCACACATAGCTGGGTTTTTCGCTTTTATCAAGGTTCTTAAAGATTATTCGTTAGGTTTTTCCTTGTCTTTTCTTTATGAGTTTTTACTGATATTCATTTCTTTACTTTTGCTGGTTTATTTTCGTTTTTATTTCTACCCACTTTTTTGTTCGTGATGTTTTTTTTTAGTTAGCAAACGTTTTGAAATTTGTGAAAATTTTATTAAATTTGAAAACTTTTTTCAGTTTTCGAAATTTTCCAAATTCATGAACATTTTTTAATTCTTGAATATTTTTTCAAATGATAATTTTTTTCACAATTCAATTACATTTTTTCGAAATTCAGGAAAAAAATCGAATATTTTTAAAAAATCCTGGACATTTTTCACTAGATGTGAATAATCTTTAAATTCACTATTTTATAAATTCGGAAATTTTATCTCAAATTCATGAACTTTTTGGATAGCATAACCAGAGGAACAAACAAGTGATTCCCTAAACCTGGGCATAGCAAAGTCCAGAGATCATCCACGTCTACAGACAAAACAAACATGACACTCAAAGCAACGGTTGATGAATTCTTGTTTTTTCAGTAGGACGTGGCAGAAGATTGTTATTTTCCTCTGTGGTGAAGCACAACCGTCAAAGTAAATTACTAAGTGCACATTAGATAATGAATTAGGTTAAAGCAAGTTGTCAGATTGAGTTTAATGGGCCAAAATCATGCAGTGATAATGGGTCTATGTATATTTTATGGGGTGTGTTTAGAGAAGATAATGTTTGCTCTTATATAGGTAGTATAGATATATCATAATATTTATAGTCACTTAGCTATTGAATTTGTTGATTTTATTGTATATTTTTTTAGTTCTAATGATATTTGACTTTGTGTTTGTGTCGTATTCGTTTCCAGAGAATTTGTATATTTCGTTTCTCTTACGCTAAAAGTTTTTGTTGGAATTTTCGGTGAGTATGAAAATGAAGGTAAAACATGGTAGAAACCAGCCCACTCCGTTTTCATCCCATTGATGGATTGATCAAATCAAACACGAACTCACTAGTTAAGGGTTACCACTGGCAAAGGACACTACCCACCTTCTTAGGCGCTTGTGCGCAACCTGGAAGTTTTTCCTTTTTTTATAGCTTCATTTATCCAGAACATTTTATATCTTGAACCGTGCGCTTTAAATAACCAACCTTTTTCGCCGTTGGATTTCTCTTGTCAAAAACTTCAAAACTACACCCATGCTAAAAGGTTTTGATGAACTTTTTTTTACAAAAAATTAGAAACCAGAAAAAAAAAGGGCAACCAAAAAAAAGAAATACTGAAAACAACCGGAGCCTGGAACCACGGTCGTGATTTTCCTTTTTGTTGAAAGCATGGGTTGTGCTTTTCCCTTTTTCGGGTAAGTATAGGTTGTCGTTCTCGTGAAAGCAAGGTTGTCCTTCTCATGGAAGTACAGCTGTGTGGCACCGTCTTGCTTGCACACTTGCGGCAGGGAAGGACAGAGCCTGTGGGAGGAACGAGGGTGCAATGTTGAATCCGGATCTGGTCTCGCCAGACTGGTGCAATTCGTCATCACTTTCTCAGAGATCATGTTGTGAAGGAAGACATTGATATCATACACGTCAACACTGAAGAGCAATTGGCAGATATCTTCACCAAGTCCTTGGATAAGAAGAGATTTTCCAAGTTACGGTGTGAGCTAAATATCTTGGAATCCTCAAATGTCCTGTGATCAGGCACACATCCTAACACTTATGCATATTGATGACTTAGATGTGCAACACACGAAGTAAAGTATCTTCAATCAATGAAGACATGCATTCTAAGTATGAATACATTAATGAGGAATTTGACTTCGGAGCGCCACGATAATTGTGCGCCGTGTCTGGGTCTAATACTTCATATACGGTGGGTAACGCCACCACCAAATGTTCTGTTTGAAGTATTTCACTCATGGCATTACATTTGCTATGTCTTCACATTTGGTTTGTCTTCAATCTCAACATGTCTTCATGATTATCTTCACTATGTTGATTATATATATATACTAGTGTTCTGTCCTCTACAACATCCACTTATAGCTATGTCTTCTTGTTGAATCTTTTGAACTAAGTGAATGTGATGGGACCCTAACCTCTCTATGCTTTCTATCTCAAACTCTATCTCTCCAAATCATATGCATTCTCTTGAAACTATCAAATGTCTTCTCTGCGTCCTTGTTAGCAGAAGATACAGAGACAAACATTAAGTCCGCTTTCAATGCTAATTCCCTCACCTGAAACCCGAAGAAGTGGGAACGACCACCCGATAATCCAGGCGTGCGTGGGACGTGGAACAACCTTTGGTATGCTGCATGATGGCCACGTGTTCCTCAGATGTGAATCGCCAGGGGCACCTGTGTAATAACACCGAGCCGCCCCTGTCCCTATAAATACACGCCTCACCACAGACATTATCTCTTCTTCCACTCTCGCACGAACCCTAGCGCCACCGCTAGCCCTCGACGACACCGGCGACGAAGCGCTTAGCTGTCGCAACCTCTCCGACGCCGTCTTCACGCCGACCGTGGACATCATCTTCTCCGCCGTCGCCGTAGGTGTCCTCCGTCGCCATGTTAGGGCACGAACGATCGAACTGCTCGGCCTCCTCTCCCACTCCGTCTAGTAGTTCCTTGTGTGGTAAATAAAACTTCCTTTTTACGGCCCCTTTGATCCTACAAATTCATCACTTTCTACCACAAGTGGTTTTTGTTCACACAAGTTGGATCTAGTTCATACTGCATCTCATAATATGCCTAGTATATTCACTTATGATTCACAAAGTAGTTAGATTCCTCACTTGTACTGATCCATGGATTCGTATAAATCTGGAACCAACTCCTTATCTATGAGTGAATGTCTTTGCACGATGAGGTCAATGTCTTCTAAACTGATTTATCTTCAAATCTTCTGAAAATGCATATGACCTCTTCCCCTTCCCTCACACCTTAATGCTGTCACAGGTACATGTCCGTGGGAGAATCCCTTGGTTCTCATAGTTTGCATTCATTTGCAGAATTCTTACAGTATCATATAAATTCTCCCGAAGCCAGTTCCTGTTTGTCCAGCAAGCGAAATCCTTTGAAGCCTTTGAACGTGTTGAAGCCATTCAGTTTGAAGTTCATGGCTGCAGAGAAATCAGTAAGGAAGGGTGGCAGACAGCGTCATGGGGGAACATCAAGAGATTTGCCTGATGACCTCTCAGAGCTTTACAAGACAGCTCCTGAAGAGGATTACAATCAGCGCAAGACCCGAATCCAATGGATTCGAAGATATTGGGCAGAACAATGGTTCAAATACCGGTTTGTGACCCAGGAATATGCTGAGAAAAATGCCATCAAGCGACCGTGGGGAGACATCCTATACAAGAATCTTCAACCCAGGTCCAGAGAAGAAGCCATTGAACAATGCTTCTATCCCTGCATGGTCCATGGGCCACAGCCTGCAGATGCACACCCATTGTCACTACTATGGTGTCGTGACGACAATCTGTTCAAGCGCAACTTCCAGTTTGCCAAGAACTCAGCGAAGCAGAACAAGAAGTCTTTGGGATTAGACTTCAACCCTGGTCCCTCTGCTCCCCGTGCCGATGGAACTCGCGATGCAGAACCCAATGTCATCGGTCCTTTCTACAACCTTGAAGGTCTCATCACCCATATCGTGGTTCAAGGGACTGCCGTGCACGAGCCTGCAGATGACACTGAATCGGATGAAGCGCCTGCAGCGCCGAAGCCAAATAAGTTGAAGCAGCCTAAAGCTTCAAAGCCTGCCTCTGCACCAAAAATCTCACGGGCGAAGCCACTGGCTACTGCACCTCCTGAAGACAGTGTGCAGTCTGAAGATTTATCACGCATCTCCAAGCCCCAGCAAGTCAAGATGCCTATGCCACACACTGGCCAAGAACTGACAGCTACTGCCATTCTGCGAAACGATGCCATCGATTTGTCCAGTGATGAAGATCTCGCAGATGACGCTCTTGAGCAACTCATCAAGATCAAGGAAGAAGCAGAAATCTTCAATGATCTGCCTCTCTTTGACGTGGCAATCATACACAACTTCATTGATGAGTGGTTTGACACGCCCAACCTCGGCTTCGAAGATCTGCAACTCCCAATTGGCCTCAGTGTCGCCTTCCATGGCGCCATTGCTTCAGAATTAGCTATCGCCCAGCGCATTGTTGAACTGAAGAAAAAGATTGACTATGAAAAAGCTTAGTTCAAGAAGCATATGGCCAAGCTCAGCGTGCAAGAGGTGAAAAACTTCAAGATTATGCTGCACGAGCTCAAAGAAGCCTTTCTCAAGAAACGTGCAGAAGCTCAGGGTTCTCGTGAGCGCATGAAGAGCCTGGCTGACAAGTGTGTGCAAGGCTACAACGAGGCTGAGAAGCGCAAGGCCCTTGGGCATCCGGGCATTGATCCCAGGATGGCTGCCAAGCCAAAGAAGAAGCCCACTGTGGCCGAACCCAACGCACCAAGGCAGGAAGCAGATCCCATTGTCTTCCCAACTAGCATGACTGGCTCGAAGCTAAAGGCCAGGTCAACCGCTTCAGAACTGAAGAAGACGCGGACTGCTGAGGCTGAAGCCAGAAAGAGAAAACATTTTGAAGCCTCTGATGCTGCTCCCTCTAAGAAGAAGCAGAAGACCAAGAAGGAACGGGCTGCTCCCACAGAGCCCTTAATTGTTGAACCCATCTCCATGGTTCGCCCTGACGCTGAACTTCAAGAGCGCCAACTGACTGTCCATGAGCCTGCTTCCACAGAGGCTCATGAAGCTGAAGACTATCCAGCAGATGATCCCACCGCTGCTGAAGACATTGGTCACCATGACCGTGTTGAAGATGATGCAGTTCTTCCTCAGCTCGAGCACCAACAGGCATCATCGCCTGTGCTAACGCACAGCGAGCTCATCAACATTGGTCGTCCTCTGACGCCAATTGCTCAGGATGCATCATGGGCTGATCGCCCACATGCACAAGAGGAAGAAGACTTTGAGGCCCAGCCAACTCCAACTCCACAGGCGTCGCCAGCGTTATGCAGGCTTCGGAAAGGACCAAGGCCTCTAGTCTCTGAGTCTGAAGCGACTGCTGAAGACATTCCGGCTGCATCAGCCGATGAAGAAGAAACCCTAAAAGCTGCTACTCCCTCGTCCCACCAAGAAGCTACTGCTGAAGCTACTGCTGAGCCTTCACCAACCCAAGCACCAGAAGTCAGCAAAGCCACTGATCCTGCTGCTTCTGTTCCTGCGCCTGCAGCTGGTCCTCAGTTTGACTATCATGTTGAGCACAGGTCTCAGGTCCAGAAGCCAATCCCAAGATTGCCCAGGTTTCCAGGTCCTGCATCAGCACCTGGATCCTTCAATGTCAATGGTTTCAAAGCAGACAACACTTTCTTCAATAGCTCCAGGAACGCCTACTCAAGGGAAAGAATATCTTCTGATTGGTTCTGGAGCTATCCGCAGCGAATCTATTACTCCTGCATTCTATACAATCAAGGTCGCATCTTCCCACATAAGCGTCTTGACATTGAAGCAATAGCTGGTCTGCCCTGTCTGGAAGAAGCTCTGGATTGCTTCAAAGAGGTTGGATTGCTGCCGTTTGTCACCGACCAAGAGCACTGGAATGAAGAGTTACTGCTCCAATTCTATGCCACACTTCACATCTGTGGGTACAACAGAGATCCGAAGACTTGGGTCCTGGAGTGGATGACAGGCAATGTTCATCACGAAGCCAAAGCCTTTGACATCATTGAGCTCACTGGTCTGCCCACTCCTGGCGATCTCTACGAACATGGCTGTCAGCTTCACAGTGAAGCCGTGGAGAGCATCTTTTAGAGGCCTGAACCTAACATGAGTCAGATGCTCAGTATGATGAAGCCATTGCCCCAAGATGCTGCATATCCCAAGGAGTTCTTCGTTGAAGACCTTGAGTATCTGCCAAGGACCATTTATCACATCATAAGGCGAACTCTCTGGCCCATCAAAGGACATTCTCCACATGCCAAGCTGGAAGGTGCAATGAAGACTTTGGTCTTATATATTCTTCATGGCAAATGCTTCAATGCACAGGACTTCTTCATCCGCCAACTTGCTGCCTCAGGCTCTGATCTTTTTGGCTTGAAGTTCTACGCTCCATGGATAATGCGGCTGATTAAACTCCACTCTGCTATCTCATATCAGCCATCTGCTCGCAATCATCGGATTTTTCTTCCTGATGTGGATATGTCTGTTGAAGCCATTTATCCTGAGCTTGCCAAGGAACCTCTAAGTCTTCAGAATGCGGAGCATCAAAGTTTTTCTCAGAACATTGAAGGAGTTGAAGCAGTCACTCATGTGTATCCTTTGGCTGGAACTACACGTGCACCACATCCCGCCCTTACTGAAGCCACCGATAGCACTATTGGCCAACGACCCAAGAAGCGATCTCATGTTCTCAACGACGAGAGCTTCTTGTGGCTCTTCATCAGAAACAGGATAGGCATCATGACTGGCTGAAGCACCAAATGCAAAGTCTCTTGGTGGATGTTAACCGCATTCGCAATCTTGCCACCAAGAATGCCTTTGTTGCGCATGAAACCTCTCGACGCACCTGGAAAGGACTGACGCTAATGTGCTCTGAAGATGATCTTCAAGAGGATGGCTTCTCTGAACGCTTCAAGTTTGACTCCACACCTTCTCGAAGGGCAGTGCTACAACGAACTCCATCTCTTGAAGACTCTGAGTTCTCCTCCTCTGCTGCAACTGTGAATGCCAGAGTGATAGAGGATGAAGACGATGCTACTTCACCGCCACCTCCTTCAGCACGCTTCGACACTGCTCCAAGCTCTTCTGCACCGCCAAACACCACCGACGACCCTGCTGCTTCACCTACTCTTCATGGGAACGAGTAGATGCTCTATGTCTTCAAACCTTTTTGGTCCTTACTGACAAAAGGGGGAGAAGCATATGAGTTTGATAGTCTTCAAGCGGGTCCATATGGGCGGTTGCTTTATATTTTGCTTCGTGTTTACAACTCTCATTTTGATACATTTGGTTCCTTGAGTTGTAACACTTAAACTCGATGGTCGTCTGCTACTTATTTGCCACTTTATGATGCGATGATAAATTCCGCATGTGCGACGATAAATTCCGCACTTAGATCATTTTGGCAGACGTCCATTTTCCATTATGCATGTCATTATCTTCGCATACCTTCTCATGCATAATGAATTTTCATCAATAAGTTGAAGAGGATCTCCAAAAGTACAACCTGCCATGTGCATTTGCATTCCAGAAGCAAATTACTTATATGCACATCTTTAGGGGGAGCCCTTGCAACTTATGAAGACAATTCCTTATCCTTTACAATTTCACATATTATATTCCCCGTTGAAAACTTCAACTAGTTTGTCATCAATCACCAAAAAGGGGGAGATTGTAAGTGCATCTAGTGCCACCCCTAGTTGGTTTTGGAGTATTGACGACAAACCTAGTTGAGGGACTAATGTGTTTGTGAGAATTGTAGGATAACATAGGTAGAAGTCCCTCATTGATTCGGTTTTCCTACCAGAGATGACCCCTAAAAATGTATGAAGACATTGATGTCAAAGGTGGTTTATGAAGATATTCTCATTGAAGACTATGACAAGAGAAGACATCACATGAAGCCTATGGAGCTCGAAGACTTAGATCTTTCGTAGTTCCTTTTCTTCTCTGTTGAGTCATAGGAACCACCGTACTGTTAAGTGGGGTCCAAGAGAACCAGTCAGAATGACTGAAGTGATGCTTAACCAAAACCTATGTCTTCGAGTGAAGACTATGAGAGCGAATCTTGTCCAGAGTCGGACAAGTCATCTTTGCTTGTAGCCCAAGTAAAGTTGCCGTGTGAGTTTGAAATCTGACCGTTGGAACACGTGTCAGTTCCTTAGTGATCCAGGGTCACTTCGGACAAATGAGGTCGGGTTGCCTAGTGGCTATAAATAGCCCACCCCCTACAACCATAAACGGTTGGCTGCTCAGAGTTAGAGTACGGTTTTTGTCGTTTGAGAGCAACCCACCTCGAAGCCTTTGAGAGAGAATTCCTTGCGAGGATAAAGCCCTAACCACCCAGAGCCAAAGAGTGTTAGGCATCACTTAAGTCTTCCTTTCTGTGTGATCTGAAGACTTATTACACTTGAGGACTGTGAATCCTCCAGCCGGTTAGGCGTCACGTTCTGAGATCCAAGAGTCATTGTGAATCGCCGGTGAACGAAGTCTGTGAAGGTTTGGGAGTCTACCTTGAAGACTTACCAGAGTGATTGAGCGAGGTCTATGTGACCTTAGCTCAAGGGGAATACGGTGAGGACTGGGTGTCCTGAGCTGCGTGTTCAGGACTGGGTGTCCGGGACTGTGTGTCCTCAGGTTTAAATACCTAGCCGCCCTAACTAGACGTACAGTTCTCACAGCAACTGGAACTGCTCTAACAAATCATTGCTTCAACGAGTCAATGGTTTCATCCTTCCCTTCCCTTTACTTACTGTTGGTCCTTGTGAAGTCATTGTATGATTGCATTATCTTTTGTCTTCACTGAGTGACTGCTTGTTCTGATTGGCTTCATAATATCTTCCTACCTGATCCTTACTACCTAGCTGCTATAAGTCATTGTGCTTTCACTTCATTGAATACTTGACTATGGTCTGCCTAGTGTAGTCTACCTTCCGCTGCATGGTAATAGGTTTATTTCCATCCTTTGTCTTCGAAACCTCCACGTTTTGAAGACTTTCATAAAAATCGCCTATTCCCCCCCTCTAGTCGATATAACGCACTTTCAGTATGTACTGTGTTCAGTAAAAAAACTACAGTTGGTCTGATTTTTTTAAGATGAGCTTTATTACTCTTGCCTTCTACGCCAATAGCTCAAAGGTTCCATAAAGAGTCGACTTGTTGATGCCATTTCACCATTTCATTGTAATAAATTTGGTTGTGCGCACTCTGCATCTTATGATAAAGAGGTTTGTCCTTTTATTATGTAAAAACTATGACAAGTGTTTAATTAAACTTATGTGATACAGGTCAAAGTGTATGTGTAGAAAATTAAATGCACATGCAAGAGCACTCGACGTGATACCAGTTGTGATCCATATTACATAATTCGAAATGGGATTGCTAAATGTCAGTTGATTAAGACTTAACCAAGTCTCGGTCGATGCTATATTCATGGGATTTTATGTCAAGATCAGTGCAAAATTATCTTTTTAGTTTTTCTTCTTCTTTCTTACATGTTATGTTACTTGACTTAGACTCGATTAAGTCTCAGTCAACTGAGATCTAGCAACACCCAATTTAAAAAGATTGGCTCAATTACATGTACATAATATATGATCGCTAGGAAAACTTCATTAAGATTTATACACAAAGCATGGTTATATAAAGTTAAAATCAATCTCATTTTTTTCGTGAAAAGCTACAACCCAGCTGACGGTGTCTTGGACTAGGGGCTACTTACCTATATGCCCCACAGTTCAAGGGCCGAGCTTACAGCCCGCCGATATCCAGAAGGAAAGACTCCAGAACCTACGAACCCTGGCATGACCAAGACAAACACCGCCGAAGACTTGGTGTATACTTTAAGGACTACTCTAATAACTGGTGTGTTTATTCCTAGATTGGCCATGGCCATCTATAACCCTAGGTACCACCGGTGGCTATATAAGCCAAGGGGTTTTGTCCATAGAGGCACTATTACTTGCCTTAGGGTTTAAAACACAATGTACGATCTTGAGGTAGATCATCTTGTACTCGATACTCTAGCATATCAATACAATCAAAGAAGGACGTAGGATTTTACCTCTTTGAGAGGGCTCGAATGTGGGTAAATATCTTCTCCATTCTTCATGCCGATGAGACTTTAGTCAGTGGTAGAATGATCTCCTTGTCCTTTCAGGTAGCCTTCCAACAGCCAGCGTTCATGGCCCGGTTAGTCTGTATCCCGGTGGGGTACTTGAGGTCTTTCTAGGAGAATAAGTATTGCTCCTTCTCCCACATGTTTACCTCATTTGGGAGATTCCATAGCTCGTATTTTTTCATATCCTCCTCCCTTACCATCGTCGTGTCGAAGGCTTTCTTCAGAACTTTGGGGACCAGGTAGAAGATGATGATCGCCATGTTCGTCGGGTGAAACCCGAACCCTGGTGGCAGATTCAGTTGTTGTTTTTTCTGCTAAACTTGAAGCTGGCTTGCCATGGCGAAGGCTCTTTGGGAAATGTGTGCTAGGGTGGAACAAATGTTGGGGGCAACGATAGAGATGTGTCTATCTATGGAAGGAATTCAATGATATATAGAGATATAGGAGGGAGATGCATAAATAGGACCGAATGCATGTACTGGCAAGATACATTCTAGAGAAGCTTTGAGGTTGTCCGGGCTTTGTTTAATTTGAATTTATTGGCAGTGGATGGATGCATGCAGGCTAGCTAGATAGATAGACATGCCTCCCTATCCTTTGCAACTGTTTGCTGCTTGTCTTGCTGTGGGGGCCATGTCCAGGTGGTTAAAAATGTCACGTCTTTAAAAAATGTAAGTGCCATTTTAAAAAGTGTCTATACAGTTTAAGAAAGGCTCACCCAATTTAAGAAATGTTTCATAATTGAAAAAATGTATGTTACTTTTACAAAAATGTTCACCAGTCCAAAAATGTTTTCGTGACATTTAAAAAAAATTGGATGCAATGTGCAACAAAATGTTTGTCTAATGTGGAAATATGTACACAGAAGTTGGGAGCATCACACTACCTATCATGGATGATCCGGCCCCGATGGCAAGCATCTGGTACACAGAACTTATAGGCCGCAGAGGCGGTGGCGCTAGTGACAACAACACGTCATAGTCCATGAGAGGAGCCAATGTAATGGATTCGAGGAAGCCCTGATGCTGCTCTGCCCCAGTGGACGTAAGACTAGGCGGGGCATATGACGGCATCACCACCTTCTTCAGTCATGTGCTCTTCTGGAAGATTCTGCAGACAACATACTCCTCCTACCAATATACATAAACTAAAGTAATTAAAATCAATAATTGTCACTAGCTAGATATGAATGTACAAGAGAATTCATCAGTCATGAGTACTACTAGTCAAGGACTAAAATTACCTTGTAAGACACATTATTGATGGCGGCTTCGACGATGTTGGTGGGCAAGTTGGGTGTCGGCTGCTTGTCGATATCGATTCTGTACTCATGCATCCTCCAGTTTGTCTTCCTCCACCGAGGGGCCCTGCCCTTGTAGAAGATCAGTGTCTTCTTCATGCCGATGAGACTTTAGGTCGGTGGTAGAATGATCTCCTTGTCCTTTCCGGTAGCCTTCCAACAGCCAGGGTTCATGTCCCGGTTAGCCCGTATCCCGGTGGGGTACATGAGGTCTTTCTAGGAGAAGAAGTATCGATCCTTCTCGCCCATGTTTACCTCATTTGGGAGATTCCATAACTCGTATTTTTTCATATCCACCTCCCTTACCATCATAGTGTCAAAGGCTTTCTTCAAAACCTTGGGACCAGGTAGAAGATGATGATCTCCTTGTTCGTCGGGTGAAACCCGAACCCTGGTGGCAGATTCACTTGTTTTTTTTTTCTGCTAAACTTGAAGGTGGCTTGCCATGGCGAAGGCTCTTTGGGAAATGTGTGCTAGGGTGGAACAAATGTTGGGGGCACCGATAGAGATGTGTCTATCTATGGAAGGAATTCAATGATATATAGAGATATAGGAGGGAGATGGTTAAATAGGACCGTGCATGTACTGGCAAGATACATTCCAGAGAAGCTTTGACGTTGTTTGGGCTTTGTTTAATTTGAATTTATTGGCAGTGGATGGATGTATGTGTGCTAGCTAGATAGATAGACATGCCTCCCTGTCCTTTACAACTGTATGCTGCTTGTCTTGCTGTGGGGGCCATGTCCAGGTGGTGAAAAATGTCACGTGTTTAAAAAAATGTAAGTGCCATTTTAGAAAGTGTTTATACAGTTTAAGAAAGGTTCACCCAATTTAAAAATTGTTTCATAATTGAAAAAATGTATGTTACATTTAAAAAAATGTTCACTAGTCCAAAAATGTTTTTGTGACATTTAAAAAAATTGGATGCAATGTGAAACAAAATGTTTGCCTAATGTGAAAATATGTACACAGAAGTTGGGAACATCACACTACCCATCATGGATGATCCGGCCCCGATGCCAAGCATCTGGTACACAGAAGTTGTAGGCAGCAGCAACGGGGCGCTAGTGACAACAACACGTCGTAGTCCATGAGAGGAGCCAATGTACTGGATTCGAGGAAGCCCCGGTGCTGCTCTGCCCCAATGGACATAAGACTAGGCAGGGCATATGACGGCATCACCAACTTCTTCAGTCATTGCTCTTATGGAAAATTCTGCAAACAACATACTCCTCCTACCAATATACATAAACTAAATTAGTTAAAATCAATAATTGTCACTAGCTAGATGTGTATGTACAAGAGAATTCATCAGTCATGAGTACTACTAGTCAAGGACTAAAATTACCTTGGAAGACACATTATTGGTGGCGGCTTCGACGATGTTGGTGGGCGAGTTGGGTGTCGGCTGCTTGTAGATCTCGATTCTGTATTCATGCATCATCCAGTTTGTCTTCCTCCCCATAGGGGCCCTGCCCTTGTAGAAGATCAGTGTCTTCTTCGTGTTGATGAGACTTCAGATCGGCGGTAAATGATCTCCTTGTCCTTTATGGTAGCCTTCCAATAGCCAGCGTTCATGGCCCGGTCAGTCCGTATCCCGGTGGGGTACTTGAGGTCTTTCTAGGAGAAGAAGTATCGCTCCTTGTTGGTGTCAAAACCAGCGGATCTCGGGTAGGGGGTCCCGAACTGTGCGTCTAAGGCAGATGGTAACAGGAGGCAGGGGACACGATGTTTTACCCAGGTTCGGGCCCTCTTGATGGAGGTAAAACCCTACGTCCTGCTTGATTTATTTTTGATGATATGAGTATTACAAGAGTTGATCTACCACGAGATCGGAGAGGCTAAACCCTAGAAGCTAGCCTATGGTATGATTTTATGTTGTCCTATGGACTAAAACCCTCCGGTTTATATAGACACCGGAGGGGGCTAGGGTTACACAAGGTAGGTTACAAAGGAGGAGATATCCATATCCGGACTGCCTAGCTTGCCTTCCACGCCAAGTAGAGTCCAATCTGGACACGAGACGAAGTCTTCAATCTTGTATCTTCATAGTCCAACAGTCCAGCCGAAGGATATAGTCCGGCTGTCCGCAGACACCCTAATCCAGGACTCCCTCAGTAGCCCCTGAACCAGGCTTCAATGACGATGAGTCCGGCGTGCAGTGTTGTCTTCGGCATTGCAAGGCGGGTTCCTCTCTAATTTTCGAGTGTCCATAAGCAGTGTTTGGCCTCATAAATGTTGAACCTCTTGGCTTCTGTGCCCAATACGAGGCGCCAGGGCGTTTTTACATTTGCCCCCTAGCCAGATAAATAAATTGTCTATTAAAAGGATGGGGATTCTCAGATCTGATCCATACCATTCTCCCCCAGCGAGAATCCATCAGAGCGCACTTCGGAAAGATCCATTCCAGCATGGCCGTCCTCCGCAGCTCCTCCTCCCGCCCCCGTAGCCCTAAGCCCGGTGATTGGGAGAGGTGTTCAGTCCCACACAGTCAATTAATCGAACTGCAGACTAAGGGATTTCTCCCTCCAGCATACATGGTGCCCGTTCGAGCCCGGCTTGCCACCTACAATGGCGGGGAGCAAGCGGAGAGCTTTCCCAGTCCCTCTATCGGGGAGCAGGTCTGCCTTGTTCCTTATTTATTAAGGGGACTCAGATTTCCAATTCATCCGTTCCTCCGCGGGCTCCTAGAGTTCTACGGCCTCCAATTACACAATTTCACCTCTGCCTCCATTCTACATATTGCCGGCTATGTTGCTCTTTGCGAGTTGTTCCTGGGCTGCAAGGCTCACTTCGAGCTGTGGAAAAGGCTATTTTGCCTCGTCCCTCGCACACAGAGGGGTCACTTTATCAAGTGGGCGGAGCCGAAATATGGCGCATCGCCGGTACGGGATACCTGTCCGGTACCCCGAAGGAGTCGTCCGAAGACTGACCTTCGGAATGGTTTTATATGGAGGACGTTCCCCTTCCGGACCCTGTTCGGCGGGGTCTTCCTGAGTTCAGCAATGCTCCTCTGAAGAAACGCCGAAGTTGGCGCCCGCGGAGCCCCCAAGTTGAAGACAATGGAGAAGTCCTCTACCTGATGAACCGGATTAAAGCACTGGCTAAATCAGGATTGACAGTAATCGAAGTTATGTCGATTTGCATAATGCAGGGAGTGCAACCACTTCAATATCGTGGGCACCCCTTGTGGTGTTTTAACGGGGCGGATGATGCCACCCGCTGCGGGCGTAAGGGTCCGGACAATGCTGCCGCTTTAGCAAAAATTCTGTCCGAATTGTTCAAGGGAGAGGAAGAGGAGTTCATCCGCATCAAGCCACGGGATGGATTCTCCATGTACAATCCTCCAAGCTGGGTAAGTTATATCTCCTTACTCCCATTTTCCCGCATTCTTTGTCGTAAGTATTCATCTTGCCACTTTGTGACAGGAACTGCGAAAAGCCATAAAGGAGGTCAGCAGCCCTTCTCCACAAACAGAGGACCCTGACCGGGCCCTCGACTCCGGACTTGAAGAAGATTCGGTTATATTCGTGGAGCTGATAGACCGGCAGTTCTATCAGTTAAGCTGCGATGATGCCATGGTGGCCATTACGGCCGACTATCCCGGACTGCTTCCTGCATCGCACGTAAGAAAACCAAAAAATCCCAACTCCAAAAACTAGGATCCCCTGTTAGAAACTTCACCTACCATATACATATGGCGTCTTTACAGGGAAGGCATTCGGGACGCCCTGCCAAACCCACAGCAACTTGCCAACAAGAGGCACCGAGGCCGGGCAGGCCAAAAAGGAAGGCGGTCAGGACGGAGACGCCGACGCAAAGGTATAACAAAAACCCCGCTCCATGGTTGTCGTCTTTCTCGAAATGTAATGACGCCCGTGTTTCATTAACAGAAAAAACGCTCGCCGGAATATGTCCGGCGATGTTGCTAATCACGCGTCCACCAGTCGGGCGCCAGGACCGGACATAGAGGCGGAAGCCGATGTGGGGCGGGCGCAGGATAATCCTCCTACAGAGGATGCGGATAGATTATCCGCCACAAATTCAGAAGTGGAAAGCGCCATGAATCATAGGCACCGCCGGGCCGTACTCCGCGACGCTTGTTTCTCACCAGAGGCATTTGATGCCTTCAATTCTGGACAAGCGTACCTCCGTGCTGCTCAAGATGGTCTAGCCAGAGCCATGGATCAGTATGTAAATGATGTACGGGTAAGTAAATCTGACGATTTATATGTATCAGTAGCCCCTGAGACTTGAAACAGTTAGCAGAATTGATTTAAGGATCATCTTTATTGTGCAGGTTCTTACAGAGAAGAATACTAGGCTGTCACAGGAGCTGGGGGAATGCAAGACCCAACTGCGGGCCACTGTTGCCGCATTGAAGGAACCGAAAAAGTCTCCTGCTGGTAACATTTACTTTAAAGAATGATGGTTACCATATAGTGTGCGGCGTGGCTGCAGATCTAACAATAGATTTTGCAGATGAATCCAGAGAAAATCCGGAGGACCAGCATGTCGTGCGACAGCTAGAGGCTGGCAAATGCGTGCTGACTAAGGTTAGGCGGGAGAAAAACAATCTCGAAGATGCCAATATCAAGCTGAGCGTGGAACTAAAAGACGTTCGAGCCCAGCTAGCAGACTCCGAGAAGGAGAATAAGCGGCTTCGGCGCGGCATTTTCAATAAGTGCTTGAACGAATCCTTTTGAAGGAGTTCGGCGAAGAAGCCGACTAACAACGTTATGTCTGTAGGTATGCTGACGGGTCGTCCCGTGGAGGAAATGCCCGGGTCTGTGGGTGATCTTCTATCCGAGCTCTCACATCTGCACGAACAAGTTCGGCAGGTGATGCAAGGTGTTGCCTAGGCCTTGTAGCCATCCGTCTCCTTGCCAGAAGGCGTTGCAGAGCTTACGGAGAAGCTCAAGGGAGCACGGCGGCGCTTCCGATTATGGAAGATATCGACATGCCGTCAAGGTGCCAGAGAAGCCTGGGCCATGGTGAAGACGCGGTATACCAAGGCTGACCCAAATCACATGGCCGAGGTCGGACCTGTGGGGCCCGACAGAAAAGAGATCCCCGTTAGCTTAGTTTATGGGCAAGTAGAATTAGCTGCAAAGTATTCCCAACAGGATTGTAGGCTAGACTGCCTGTTGGATGGTATAGAAGAGTAATTTAGTGAGTCTGCATGACTATGTAATTAAAGTGACATGTATAATGCCTTCTAGCCGGATTGTAGATCATTTGTCATGGCGGACCTTTTCGCTTCAACCTCAAGACCCAATAGTCCGGAGTGTATCCGAATACCCGCTCAGTTATATAAGAACCGGGGTATGCGTGGAGACCAGGCGTAGGGGTCATTAGTGCTTGAACAGAACAAGTGCCGAACTAGTTATGTTATATTACATGGGTAGTAAGAAACATCTTCCAGGGAGAATAGTTCCATTAAGGGTTCCTTTCCCTGGGTACGCATGCCCTAAAGTGCATGTCCGGACTGCGATAGGAAACGCCGGAAAAACATCTGGGGGCACATATGGAAAATAAATAAAAATTATATTTTGTTAACCGACCGAATATTCCCTTAAGAACGCTAACTTTTGGCTTCACCCAGTCTGAGGTACACATCCGGCTGACCCGGCAGTAACAATCGCAGAGGTGCTCCCCTTATGCCCTAGCCGAATTAACGGGAACGTAGGGCAATACAAGAGCCAGGCAACCCAGCTTGGCCAAAACTTAAGTCATATCGATGCATATAATGGCGAAAAAAGGTACATGCGGAAGTATAACACATGTGCGGGGCATGAGGCCCAGATAAATAATTAAGCTTCTGTGAAAGAAGCCCCCAGGTATGATGAGCGCGGCTAGCGCATCTATAATGTGCAAGCGAGGCACAAGTTGGCCCTTGAAGGCCTAGAGAAAGAATAAAAGAAAGAAAGAAAGAAAGAAAAACAAGACAGATTATGTATATGCAAAAAATGGACAGAGGAAGGGGATGAACATAGAGTCCGGCGCTAGGCGTAGAATCTTCGGAGCCTGGCCACGTTCCATGGGTTTGGCTCGAGTCGATTAGTCGACGCATCTCGCAGTCGGTATGCTCCACCGGTCAAAACTTGGTCAATAATGAAGGGACCTTCCCATTTGGGCCCGAGCTTGTTCTTTTTCTTATCCGGCAGGCGTAGAACTAGTTCGCCAATGTTATAAGTTTTGGCCCGTACTTCTCTGCTTTGGTATCTGCGAGCCTGTTGCTGATAAAATGCGGAACGGGCTTTTGCTACGTCGCGCTCCTCCTCCAGGGTGTCCAGACTGTCCTGCCGATCGAGCTCGGCTTCTCTTTCTTCGTACATGCGCACTCGAGGTGAGTCATGAATTATGTCACAGGGCAAGACTGCCTCTGCGCCGTACACCATAAAGAAGGGTGTATATCCGGTACTACGATTCGGCGTGGTCCACAGCCCCCAGAATACGGAGTCGAGCTCCTCTACCCAGTGCGTGTTAGACTTCGTTAAGGAACACACTAATCTGGGTTTAATGCCGCTCATTATAAGACCATTTGCTCGCTCAACTTGGCCGTTGGTTTGTGGGTGATAGAGTGAAGCGTAATCGAGCTTGATGCCCATTTTGCTGCACCAGAGTTTTACCTCATCGGCCGTGAAGTTCGTGCCGTTGTCAGTGATGATGCTGTGGGGGATGCCATAACGGTGTACGACCCCGGATATGAAGTCTATCACCGGTCCGGATTCGGCTGTTTTAACAGGTTTGGCCTCTATCCATTTGGTGAATTTATCCAGCATGACCAGTAAGTATTTTTTCTTGTGGGTTCCCCCTTTAAGGGGTCCAACCATGTCAAGCCCCCAGACCGCGAAGGGCCACGTAATGGGGATTGTTTGGAGGGCGGTGGGTGGCATGTGGCTTTGATTTGCAAAGAGCTGGCAACCAGCGCAACATTGGACCAAGTCCTGTGCATCTGCCCGGGCCGTTGGCCAATAGAATCCTGTACGGAAGGCCTTGCTTACAAGAGCCCGGGCTGCGGCATGTTGACCGCCGAGTCCGGCGTGAATTTCTGCCAAAAGGTTCCGCCCTTCCTCTTCGGAGATGCATCTTTGAAGGACTCTGGTAGTGCTTTTTTTGTATAATTCTCCCTCATGGACCCTGTAGGCCTTGGATCGCCGCACTATGCAGCGTGCCTCATTTTGGTCCTCTGGAAGTTCCTGTCTAGTTAGGTAGGCCAGGAATGGTTCTGTCCACGGGGTAATGATGGCCATTATTACGTGGGCTGAAGGTGTTATTTCGGTGGCGGAGCCTCCGATTGTGTCAGAGTGTTCGGTATCGGGTATTTTGGCCGGGTCCGGACTATTTTTACCGGTGTCCCCTTCCCATACTACGGATGGCTTGAACAGCCTCTCCAAAAATATGTTGGGGGGGGGACCGCATCGCGTTTTGCGCCGATGCGGGCGAGGATATCCGCCACCTGATTGTTTTCGCGAGCCACATGGTGAAATTCGAGCCCCTCGAACCGAGCTGACATTTTAAGGACGGCATTTCGATAGGCCGCCATTTTCAGATCCTTGGCGTCAAAGTCTCCATTTATTTGGGATATTGCGAGGTTTGAATCCCCATGCACCTCCAGGCGTTGAATGCCCATGGAGACTGCCATCCGAAGACCATGCAACAGAGCTTCGTATTCGGATGCGTTGTTGGAGTCTGTATACAATATTTGCAGTACGTATTGAACGGTATCACCAGTTGGGGACGTCAGGACGACGCCAGCCCCTAGACCAGCCATCATTTTAGAACCGTCGAAGTGCATGATCCAATTGGAGTATGCGCCGTACTCTTTAGGGAGTTTGGCCTCCGTCCATTAGGTGACAAAGTCGGCCAATACTTGTGACTTAATGGCTTGTCGAGGTCTCTATGTTATGTCGAACGGGAGGAGCTCAATGGCCCAGTTGGCAATCCGGCCCGTAGCGTCGCGGTTGTTTATAATATCATTAAGTGGCACTTCCGAGGCTACTGTAATCGAACACTCTTGAAAGTAGTGTCGCAGCTTCGGGGATGCCATGAATACCGCATAATCTATCTTTTGATAATGTGGGTACCGCGATTTGCATGGAGTGAGGACAGTGGATACATAGTATACCGGCTTTTGAAGAGGGAATTTATGTCCGTCAGCTTCTCGTTCGACGACGAGCACTACGCTTACAACTTGATGAGTTTCCGGAATATACAACAGCATTGGTTCGCCGATGTTTGGCGCGGCCAGGATTGGGTTGGTTGCCAAAATGGCTTTTATTTCTTCCAATCCGGCTGTGGCAGCGTCCGTCCACTCAAAGTGTTCGGTGTGCCGAAGGAGGCGATAAAGGGGTAAAGCCTTTTCTCCTAAGCGGGAGATAAAGCGGCTGAGAGCCGCCACACATCCAGTCAGTTTCTGGATTTGTTTGAGGTCCGTTGGGATAGCCAACTGTGACAGAGCTCGGATTTTGGCCGGATTAGCTTCAATCCCTCTATGGAGACAATGAAGCCCAGGAGCTTTCCTGCTGGTACGCCGAAAATGCATTTTTCCGGATTGAGCTTGATGTCGTATGTTCAGAGGTTGTCTTATGTGAGCCTCAAGTCATCTATTAGAGAGTCGACGTGTTTGGTTTTAACGACCACATCATCTACATATGCCTCTACTATTTTGCCGATCTGTTTCTCCAGACAAGTCTCAATCATGCGCTGATATGTTGCGCCGGTGTTTTTGAGCCCGAAAGGCATTGTGTTGAAACAGAAGGGGCTGTATGGTGTTATAAATGCCGTTGCGGCATAGTCGGGCTCCGCCATCTTGATTTGGTGGTAGCCGGAGTATGCGTCGAGGAAACACAATGACTCGTGTCCTGCGGTAGTATCAATAATTTGATCAATGCAGGGGAGGGGGAAGGGATCCTTTGGGCAAGCCTTGTTGAGGTCCTTGAAATCGACGCATAGGTGCCAGGATTTGTCCTTCTTTGGTACCATCACCAGGTTTGCTAGCCAGTCCGGGTGTTTTATCTCTCTGATGAATCCAGCCTCCAATAACTTGGCTAGTTCCTCTCCCATGGCCTGTCTCTTAGGTTCAGAGAAACAACGAAGAGCCTGCTTGACCGGCTTGAATCCCTTTAGGATATTGAGACTATGCTCGGCCAGCCTGCATGGGATTCCTGGCATGTCTGAGGGGTGCCAAGCGAATATGTCCCAATTCTCGCGCAGGAAATCTCGTAGTGCGGCGTCCGCGGCAGGGTTTAACTATGCCCCGATGGAGGCTGTCTTTGGAGGGTCCGTTGGGTGGACTTGGAATTTGACTATTTCATCCGCTGGTTTGAAAGAGGTGGACTTGGATCTTGTCGAGTATTACGTCGTCCCTGTCCACCATGGAGCGTAGCGCCGTTAATTCCTCGGCCGAAAGGGCCTCGGATAATGCCTCGAGGGCCAATGCGGCTGCTTTGTTTTCGGCGCGGAGTGCTGTGTCCAGATCACTAGCGAGGGTGATGATTCCGTTGGGCCCGGGCATTTTGAGCTTCATGTACCCATAATGGGGTATGGCTTGGAAGATCGTGAACGCCTCCCGCCCTAAAAGGGCGTGATATCCACTACTGAACGGGGCCACTTGGAATGTAATTTCTTCGGACCTATAGTTCTCCGGCGTGCCGAATACCACATCTAGTGTGATTTTCCCAGCATAGCATGCTTCCCGACTAGGGATGATTCCTCTGAAGGTTGTGCTGCTTTGCTCAACATGGTTCCAGTGTATTTCCATTTTTGAAGAGTTTCCTCATAGATGAGGTTTAATCCACTGCCGCCGTCCATGAGTACTTTGGTGAGTCGAAAGCCGTCCACAATTGGACTGAGGACCAGTGCAGCTGGTGCTCGGGCAGTTCGGAATTTAGGTTCGTCACCGGCATTGAAGGTAATAGCCGTGTCACTCCATGGATTCATTGCTGCCAGGTGGAAGATTTCGGCGAGGCTGCGGAGTGTTCACTTGCGCCTTTGTTAGATGCGAAGGTTTCGAAATATGTTAATACCGTATTGTTATCTGCGGGATGGTGCTCTGTGGTACTCGGGATAAGAAGATCCTCACCACTTTTGGCCACCTGCCGGAGTATCCAACATGCTCTAAGGCTGTGTGTTGGTATGGTATCCGTTGTACTATGAATTTTGCAGGGTCCATTAAGCCATCCCTCCAGTACAGTTCCATGCCCTGTAGAGGGTTTTTGTTTCTTTGCAACTAGCTCGGGTGTCTTATGATAGTGCACCCTTTTACTTTGGACTGGGTGTATATTCGGAGCCGGATTATCCCAAAATTTCGTATCAGTTTTCCAGGCGCTTTCCATCGTAGTACTTTCGTACTATGGACGCCAAGTCAGCGAAGCATGATATGTCACGGCGACTTAAGGCGTTAAGGATTCCCTTGTCCATGCAATTATTGCAGAAAAGTGAGATTGCATCTTCCTCACGACAGTCCTTAACCTTGTTCATCACAAGGAGGAATCTGGCCCAATAATGATGTACTGTTTCATGGGCTCTTGCCTGATGTGGGAAAGATCGTATATGTCTGGGTGGGTGGGTGGATTTGAGTCCGAACCCCTACCCGATCTGAGACCCAGGGGCCGAGGAGTTTCCAATCTTGGAAGTTCGGGTTCCGGAGTGCTGCCCGATAAGTCTGGCCCGCTGCCTGATTCTAGGTTCAGGGCTTGGGTGATGTCCTCCCGTAAGCGGGTATCCGGCTCGGAGAGCTCAGGAATCCGGACATAGTTAGTCCTCAAAATAGAGGAAGAATTGCCGCATTGTTCCTCCACCACCGCAATGTGATGGGTGACCGATGGAGAGTTAATCTCCCTTTGATCGGGTTTAAGCCCAATCCGATCATAGTCCGTAGCGACTCCCAAGGCGGCGATGCGATCCAAGAGTTTGTTTAGGGAAGAGAGATCTATTGGATCCATCTGCTCGGCGAATTCTGAGCTAACGTGGAGGCTTTTTTTGATGACCCGAGAAGTCATCGTCGGTGCAGCGGCCGAACAGGCGGTCATGACGAAACTGCCTAGCCGGAGAGTTTGCCCGACAGCCAGAGCTCCCCCAGTGGTAATGTTGTTTTTAACAACGAGATGAGGCATCCTTCCTTACGGCGATGTCACAGAGGAACTCTCAATGAAAGCACCAATGTCGGTGTCAAAACTGGTAGATCTCCGGTAGGGGGTCTAGAACTATGCGTCTAAGGCGGATGGTAACAGGAAGCAGGGGACACGATGTTTTACCCAGGTTCGGGCCCTCTTGATGGAGGTAAAACCCTACGTCCTGCTTGATTTATTCTTGATGATATGGGTATTACAAGAGTTGATCTACCACGAGATCAGAGAGGCTAAACCCTAGAAGCTAGCCTATGGTATGATTGTATGTTGTCCTACGGACTGAAACCCTCCGGTTTATATAGACACCGGAGGGGGCTAGGGTTACACAAGGTCAGTTACAAAGGAGGAGATATCCATATCCGTACTGCCTAGCTTTCCTTCCACGCCAAGTAGAGTCCTATCCGGACACGAGACGAAGTCTTCAATCTTGTATCTTCATAGTCCAATAGTCCGGCCAAAGGATATAGTCCGGCTGTCTGGAGACCCCCTAATCCAGGACTCCCTCACTCCTTCTCCCCCATGTTTACCTCATTTGGGCGATTCCATAGCTCATATTTTTTTTCATATCCACCTCCCTTACCATCGTCGTGTCAAAGGCTTTCTTCAGAACCTTGGGGACCAGGTAGAAGATGATGATCTCCATGTTCGTCGGGTGAAACCCGAACCCTGGTGGGAGATTCAGTTGTTGTTTTTGTTCTGATGAACTTGAAGGTGGCTTGCCATGGCGAAGGCTCTGTGGAAAATGTGTGCTGGGGTGGAAAAAATGTTGGGGGCAATGACAGAAGTTTCTATCTATGGAAGGAATTCAATGATATATACATATATAGGAGGGAGATGCTTAAATAGGACTGAATGCATGTTCTGGCAAGATACTTTCCAGAGAAGCTTTGACGTTGTCCGGGCTTCGTTTAATTTATTTTTATTGGCACTGGATGGATGAATGCGTCCTAGCGAGATAGATAGACATGACTCCCTGTCCTTTGCAACTGTTTGCTGCTTGTCTTGCTGTGGGAGCCATATATAGGTGGTGAAAAATGTCACGTGTATAAAAAATGTAAGTTCCATTTTAAGAAGTGTTTATACAGTTTAAGAAAGGTTCACGTGATTTAAAAAATGTTTCATACATTTAAAAAATGTTCACTAGTCCAAAAATGTTTTTGTGACATTTTAAAAAAATTCGATGCAATGTAAAACAAAAAGTTTGTCTAATGCAAAAATATGTACACATAAGTTGGGAGCGCCACACTACCCATCATGAATGATCCGGCCCCAATGGAAAGCATCTAGTACACAGAAGTTCTAGGCAACAACGGCGGTGGTGATGAAGCTATGTACCTAGGGTAGGGTCATGGACCTGTCCAGCATACCCTCCCCGAGGACATCTTTACAAAGAATCAGAAGCAGTCGAAGAGAAAACGTCATCCACTCGACCATGAAGATGTGCTCACTCGACTTCCTTGAAGACACTCGACCACCTTGAAGACACTCGACCACCAGAAGACGAGAAGCCCTCCACTCTGCAACGGTCGTGACTTAAACTATAGCATTATGGGCATTTATAACACTTTATTGTAGACGTTACCAGTAACGCCCCACCTTTATGAACATTGAACCCTGTGTAACGGAGGGGAGCTGGGGTCCTGGCGCACTCTATATAAGCCACTCCCCTCCTCTGGGACAAGGGTTCACACTTTTATAAACACACACACATATAATCCACTCGACCGCCTCAGGGCACCGAGACGTAGGGCTGTTACTTCCTCCGAGAAGGGCCTGAACTCGTAAAACTCGTGTGTACAACTACTCCATAGCTTGGATCTTGCCTCCTCATACCTACCCCCCATTCTACTATGAGTCTTAGATCCACGACAGTTGGTGCCCACCTTTGGGCAGGTGTCCTGGCGACTTATTGGAGAAGTTGCAATTTTTCCGATCCCCATCATCATGGTTCCAGGCGGAGGTTTGGCTGAGGGCCACGAGATCCGTCTCGGCGCGCTCGTGTTTGTCGCCGACAACTCCGATTGGCTTCAGGAGGCACCACTTGACGTCGATGCGCTCCCCGCTCGCGGGGCGACGCACTTTCACGCGTGCGTCCGCGGCGTCCTCCTGCGGCAACCGTCGACCCAGTACCAGTCGACTCCTACGGCTTTCCCCCTCCCTGCGACCCGCCGGAACAAGCGCACCGGCCGGTCGAGGGTTCAACGGTGGGTGAAGCATGCCGTGACCCGCCGGTCGGCCACCCCTCAAGTCGCGGCGCTCGAGCCCGACGAGTCTCTCTACGGCCTGTTCGATCTGTCGACTGGCTCCGTAGAGACTGCATCCGAGTGCGGCAGCAATGACTCGGCAACGGAAGTCCTGATGGTCAATGGACCACGCGGTCCTCCTAGCTTCGATCGTGAAGACGGAGGTGACAGGAACGGGGATACGTCATGCATTCACGAGGAGTACCGCCCCGAGCCTCTCTCCTCGCAGCAGAGAGAAGAACTTCGTCGCCGAAACATGGATGCCCTGCATACTCCTATAGTTGGAAAAACTGAAGGAAATATGCCCTAGAGGGAATAATAAAGTTATTATTTATTTCCTTATATCATGATAAATGTTTATTATTCATGCTAGAATTGTATTAACCGGAAACATAATACATGTGTGAATACATAGACAAACAGAGTGTCACTAGTATGCCTCTACTTGACTAGCTCGTTAATCAAAGATGGTTATGTTTCCTAACCATGAACAAAGAGTTGTTATTTGATTAACAGGATCACATCATTAGTTGAATGATCTGATTGACATGACCCATTCCATTAGCTTAGCACCTGATCGTTTAGTATGTTGCTATTGCTTTCTTCATGACTTATACATATATGTTCCTATGACTATGAGATTATGCATCTCCCATTTGCCAGAGGAAAACTTTGGGTGCTACCAAACGTCACAACGTAACTGGGTGATTATAAAGGAGCATTACAGGTGTCTCCAAAGGTAGATGTTGGGTTGGCGTATTTCGAGATTAGGATTTGTCACTCCGATTGTCGGAGAGGTATCTCTGGGCCATCTTGGTAATGCACCTCACATAATCCTTGCAAGAATTACAACTAATGAGTTAGTTGCAAGATGATGTATTAAGGAACGAGTAAAGAGACTTGCCGGTAACGAGATTGAACTAGGTATTGGATACCGACGATCGAATCTCGGGCAAGTAACATACCGATGACAAAGGGAACAACATATGTTGTTATGCGGTCTGACCGATAAAGATCTTCGTAGAATATGTAGGAGCCAATATGGGCATCCAGGTCCCGCTATTGGTTATTGACCGGAGACGTGTCTTGGTCATGTCTACATTGTTCTCGAACCGTAGGGTCCGCACGCTTAACGTTACGATGACAGTTATTATTAGTTTATGCATTTTGATGTACCGAAGGTAGTTCGGAGTCCCGGATGTGATCATGGACATGACGAGGAGTCTCGAAATGGTCGAGACATAAAGATTGATATATTGGAAGCCTATGTTTGGATATCGAAAGTGTTCCGGGTGAAATCGGTATTTTATCGGAGTACCGAGAGGTTACCGGAACCCCCCGGGAGCTATATGGGCCTTAGTGGGCTTTGGTGGAAAGGAGAAAGGGGCAGCCCAAGGTGGGCCGCGCGCCTCCCCCCTCCCCTAGTCCTATTAGGACTAGGAGAGGTGGCCGGCCCCCCTCTCTCTTTTCCCCCCTCAAGGAATCCTATTCCAACTAGGATTGGGGGGGAATCCTACTCCCAGAGGGAGTAGGACTCCCTTGGCGCGCCCTCCTTGGCCGGCCGCCCCCTCCCCCTTGGCTCCTTTATATATGGAGGCAGGGGCACCCTAGGACACACAAGTTGATCCTCGTGATCGTTCCTTAGCCATGTGCGGTGCCCCCTGCCACCATATTCCACCTCGGTCATATCGTTGTAGTGCTTAGGTGAACCCCTGCGTCGGTAGAACATCATCATCGTCACCACGCCATTGTGCTGATGGAACTCATCCCCGAAGCTATGCTGGATCGGAGCCTGGGGAGCGTCATCAAGCTGTACGTGTGCTAAGAACTCGGAGGTGCCGGAGTAACGGTGCTTGGATCGGTCGGATCGGGAAGAAGACGTACGCCTACTTCCTCTACGTTGTGTCAACGCTTCCGTTGCGATCTACAAGGGTATGTAGATCATACTCTCCCCTCTCGTTGCTATGCATCACCATGATCTTGCGTGTGCGTAGGAATTTTTTTGAAATTACTACGTTCCCTAACAAAAACGCCCGAGGCCCAGGCCTTGGAACAGGCTCGCCTAGGTTTTATGGTTTGATGTTATTTGCACGAGTAGAACACAAGTGACTTGTGGGCGATATAAGTCATACTGCCTACCAGCATGTCATACTTTGGTTCGGTGGTATTGTTGGACGAGACGACCCGGACCAACATTACGCGTACGCTTACGCGAGACCGGTTCCCCCGACGTGCTTTGCACATAGGTGGCTTACGGGCGACTGTCTCTCCAACTTTAGTTGAACCGAGTGTGGCTACGCCCGGTCCTTACGAAGGTTAAAACGGAGTCAAATTGACAAACTATCGTTGTGGTTTTGATGCGTAGGTGAGATTGGTTCTTGCTTAAGCCCGTAGGAGCCACGTAAAACTTGCAACAACAAAGTAGAGGACGTCTAACTTGTTTTTGCAGGGCATGTTGTGATGTGATATGGTCAAGACATGATGCTAAATTTTATTGTATGAGATGATCATGTTTTGTAACCGAGTTATCGGCAACTGGCAGGAGCAATATGGTTGTCGCTTTATTGTATGCAATGCAATCGCGATGTAATGCTTTACTTTATTACTAAGTGGTAGTGATAGTCGTGGAAGCATAAGATTGGCGAGACGACAACGATGCTACGATGGAGATCAAGGTGTCGCACCGGTGACGATGGTGATCATGACGGTGCTTCGGAGATGGAGATCACAGGCACAAGATGATGATAACCATATCATATCACTTATATTGATTGCATGTGATGTTTATCCTTTATGCATCTTATCTTGCTTTGATTGACGGTAGCATTATAAGATGATCTCTCACTAAATTATCAAGAAGTGTTCTCCCCGAGTATGCACCGTTGCCAAAGTTCGTCGTGCCCAGACACCACGTGATGATCGGGTGTGATAAGCTCTACGTCCATCTACAACGGGTGCAAGCCAGTTTTGCACACGCAGAATACTCGGGTTAAACTTGACGAGCCTAGCATATGCAGATATGGCCTCGGAACACGGAGACCGAAAGGTCGAGCGTGAATCATATAGTAGATATGATCAACATAACGAAGTTCACCATTGAAAACTACTCCATCTCACGTGATGATCGGTTATGGTTTAGTTGATTTGGATCACGTGATCACTTAGAAGATTAGAGGGATATCTATCTAAGTGGGAGTTCTTAAGTAATATGATTAATTTAACTTAAATTTATCATGAACTTAGTCCCTGATAGTATCTTGCTTGTTTATGTTGATTGTAGATAGATGGCTCGTGCTGTAGTTCCGTTGAATTTTGATATGTTCCTAGAGAAAATTGTGTTGAAAGATGATAGTAGCAATTACACGGACTGGGTCCGTAACTTGAGGATTATCCTCATTGCTGCACAGAAGAATTACGTCCTGGAAGCACCGCTAGGTGCCAGGCCTGCTGCTGGAGCAACACCAGATGTTATGAACGTCTGGCAGAGCAAAGCTGATGACTACTCGATAGTTCAGTGTGCCATGCTTTACGGCTTAGAATCGGGACTTCAACGACGTTTTGAACGTCATGGATCATATGAGATGTTCCAGGAGTTGAAGTTAATATTTCAAGCAAATGCCCGGATTGAGAGATATGAAGTCTCCGATAAATTCTATAGCTGCAAGATGGAGGAGAACAGTTCTGTCAGTGAATATATACTCAAAATGTCTGGGTATAATAATCACTTGATTCAATTGGGAGGTAATCTTCCAGATGATTGCGTCATTGACAGAATTCTCCAATCACTGCCACCAAGCTACAAGAGCTTCGTGATGAACTATAATATGCAAGGGATGAACAAGACTATTCCCGAGCTCTTCGCAATGCTGAAAGTTGCGGAGGTAGAAATCAAGAAGGAGCATCAAGTGTTGATGGTCAACAAGACCACTAGTTTCAAGAAGGGCAAAGGGAAGAAGAAGGGGAACTTCAAGAAGAACAGCAAGCAAGTTGCTGCTCAAGAGAAGAAACCCAAGTCTGGGCCTAAGCCTGAAACTGAGTGCTTCTACTGCAAGCAGACTGGTCACTGGAAGCGGAACTGCCCCAAGTATTTGGCGGATAAGAAGGATGGCAAGGTGAACAAAGGTATATGTGATATACATGTTATTGATGTGTACCTTACTAGAGCTCGCAGTAGCACCTGGGTATTTGATACTGGTTCTGTTGCTAATATTTGCAACTCAAAACAGGGACTACGGATTAAGCGAACACTGGCAAAGGACGAGGTGACGATGCGCGTGGGAAATGGTTCCAAAGTCGATGTGATCGCGGTCGGCATGCTACCTCTACATCTACCTTCGGGATTAGTATTAGACCTAAATAATTGTTATTTGGTGCCAGCGTTGAGCATGAACATTATATCTGGATCTTGTTTAATGCGAGACGGTTATTCATTTAAATCAGAGAATAATGGTTGTTCTATTTATATGAGTAATATCTTTTATGGTCATGCACCTTTGAAGAGTGGTCTGTTTTTGATGAATCTCGATAGTAGTGATACACATATTCATAATGTTGAAGCCAAAAGATGCAGAGTTGATAATGATAGTGCAACTTATTTGTGGCACTGCCGTTTAGGTCATATCGGTGTAAAGCGCATGAAGAAACTCCATACTGATGGGCTTTTGGAACCACTTGATTATGAATCACTTGGTACTTGCGAACCGTGCCTCATGGGCAAGACGACTAAAACACCGTTCTCCGGTACAATGGAGAGAGCAACAGATTTGTTGGAAATCATACATACAGATGTATGTGGTCCGATGAATATTGAGGCTCGTGGCGGATATCGTTATTTTCTCACCTTCACAGATGATTTAAGCAGATATGGGTATATCTACTTAATGAAACATAAGTCTGAAACATTTGAAAAGTTCAAAGAATTTCAGAGTGAAGTTGAAAATCATCGTAACAAGAAAATAAAGTTTCTACAATCTGATCGTGGAGGAGAATATTTGAGTTACGAGTTTGGTGTACATTTGAAAAATTGTGGAATAGTTTCGCAACTCACGCCACCCGGAACACCACAGCGTAATGGTCTGTCCGAACGTCGTAATCGTACTTTATTAGATATGGTACGATCTATGATGTCTCTTACAAATTTACCGCTATCGTTTTGGGGTTATGCTCTAGAGACGGCCGCATTCACGTTAAATAGGGCACCATCAAAATCCGTTGAGATGACGCCTTATGAACTGTGGTTTGGCAAGAAACCAAAGTTGTCGTTCCTTCAAGTTTGGAGCTGTGATGCTTATGTGAAAAAGCTTCAACCTGATAAGCTCAAACCCAAATCGGAGAAATGTGTCTTCATAGGATACCCAAAGGAAACTGTTGGGTACACCTTCTATCACATATCCGAAGGCAAGACATTCGTTGCTAAGAATGGATCCTTTCTAGAGAAGGAGTTTCTCTCGAAAGAAGTGAGTGGGAGGAAAGTAGAACTTGACGAGGTAACTGTACCTGCTCCCTTATTGGAAAGTAGTACATCACAGAAAACTGTTTCAGTGACACCTACACCAGTTAGTGAGGAAGCTAACGATGATGATCATGAAACTTTAGATCAAGATACTATTGAACTCGTAGATCAACCAGAGTGAGATCCGCGCCAGAGTGGTACGGTAATCCTGTTCTGGAAGTCATGCTACTAGATCATGATGAACCTACGAACTATGAAGAAGCGATGGTGAGCCCAGATTCCGCAAAATGGCTTGAAGCCATGAATTCTGAGATGGGATCCATGTATGAGAACAAAGTATGGACTTTGGTTGACTTGCCCGCTGATCGGCAAGCAATTGAGAATAAATGGATCTTCAAGAAGAAGACTGACGCTGATGGTAATATTACTGTCTACAAAGCTCGACTTGTCGCAAAAGGTTTTCGACAAGTTCAAGGTGTTGACTACGATGAGACCTTCTCACCCGTAGCGATGCTTAAGTCTGTCCGAATCATGTTAGCAATTGCCGCATTTTATGATTATGAAATTTGGCAGATGGATGTCAAAACTGCATTCCTGAATGGATTTCTGGAAGAAGAGTTGTATATGATGCAACCGGAAGGTTTTGTCGATCCAAAGGGAGCTAACAAAGTGTGCAAGCTCCAGCGATCCATTTATGGACTGGTGCAAGCCTCTCGGAGTTGGAATAAACGCTTTGATAGTGTGATCAAAGCATTTGGTTTTATACAGATTTTTGGAGAAGCCTGTATTTACAAGAAAGTGAGTGGGAGCTCTGTAGCATTTCTGATATTATATGTGGATGACATATTACTGATTGGAAATGATATAGAATTTCTGGATAGCATAAAGGGATACTTGAATAAGAGTTTTTCAATGAAAGACCTCGGTGAAGCTGCTTACATATTAGGCATTAAGATCTATAGAGATAGATCAAGACGCCTAATTGGACTTTCACAAAGCACATACCTTGACAAAGTTTTGAAAAAGTTCAAAATGGATCAAGCAAAGAAAGGGTTCTTGCCTGTGTTGCAAGGTGTGAAATTGAGTAAGACTCAAAGCCCGACCACTGCAGAAGATAGAGAGAAAATGGAAGATGTTCCCTATGCTTCAGCCATAGGCTCTGTCATGTATGCAATGCTGTGTACCAGACCTGATGTGTGCCTTGCTATAAGTTTAGCAGGGAGGTACCAAAGTAATCCAGAAGTGGATCACTGGACAGCGGTCAAGAACATCCTGAAATACCTGAAAAGGACTAAGGATATGTTTCTCGTATATGGAGGTGACAAAGAGCTCATCGTAAACGGTTACGTTGATGCAAGCTTTGACACTGATCCGGACGATTCTAAATCACAAACCAGATACGTGTTTACATTAAACGGTGGAGCTGTCAGTTGGTGCAGTTCTAAACAAAGCGTCATAGGGGATCTACATGTGAAGCGGAGTACATAGCTGCTTCGGAAGCAGCAAATGAAGGAGTCTGTATGAAGGAGTTCATATCCGATCTAGGTGTCATACCTAGTGCATCGGGTCCAATGAAAATCTTTTGTGACAATACTGGTGCAATTGCCTTGGCAAAGGAATCCAGATTTCACAAGAGAACCAAGCAGATCAAGAGACGCTTCAATTCCATCCGGGATCTAGTCCAGGTGGGAGACATAGAGATTTGCAAGATACATACGGATCTGAATGTTGCAGACCCATTGACTAAGCCTCTTCCACGAGCAAAACATGATCAGCACCAAGGCTCCATGGGTGTTAGAATCATTATTGTGTAATCTTGATTATTGACTCTAGTGCAAGTGGGAGACTGAAGGAAATATGCCCTAGAGGCAATAATAAAGTTATTATTTATTTCCTTATATCATGATAAATGTTTATTATTCATGCTAGAATTGTATTAACCGGAAACATAATACATGTGTGAATACATAGACAAACAGAGTGTCACTAGTATGCCTCTACTTGACTAGCTTGTTAATCAAAGATGGTTATGTTTCCTAACCATGAACAAAGAGTTGTTATTAGATTAACGGGATCACATCATTAGTTGAATGATCTGATTGACATGGCCCATTCCATTAGCTTAGCACCTGATCGTTTAGTATGTTGCTATTGCTTTCTTCATGACTTATACATGTTCCTATGACTATGAGATTATGCATCTCCCGTTTGCCGGAGGAACACTTTGGGTGCTACCAAACGTCACAACGTAACTGGGTGATTATAAAGGAGCATTACAGGTGTCTCCAAAGGTAGATGTTGGGTTGGCGTATTTCGAGATTAGGATTTGTCACTCCGATTGTCGGAGAGGTATCTCTGGGCCCTCTCGGTAATGCACATCACATAAGCCTTGCAAGCATTACAACTAATGAGTTAGTTGCAAGATGATGTATTACGGAACGAGTAAAGAGACTTGCCAGTAACGAGATTGAACTAGGTATTGGATACCGACGATCGAATCTCGGGCAAGTAACATACCGATGACAAAGGGAACAATGTATGTTGTTATGCGGTCTGACCGATAAAGATCTTCGTAGAATATGTAGGAGCCAATATGGGCATCCAGGTCCCGCTATTGGTTATTGACCGGAGACGTGTCTCGGTCATGTCTACATTGTTCTCGAACCATAGGGTCCGCACGCTTAACATTACGATGACAGTTATTATGAGTTTATGCATTTTGATGTACCGAAGGTAGTTCGGAGTCCTGGATGTGATCATGGACATGACGAGGAGTGTCGAAATGGTCGAGACATAAAGATTGATATATTGGAAGCCTATGTTTGGATATCGGAAGTGTTCCGGGTGAAATCGGGATTTTACGGGAGTACCGGGAGGTTACCGGAACCCCCCGGGAGCTATATGGGCCTTAGTGGGCTTTAGTGGAAAGGAGAAAGGGGCAGCCCAAGGTGGGCCGCGCGCCTCCCCCCTCCCCTAGTCCTATTAGGACTAGGAGAGGTGGCCGGCCCCCCTCTCTCTTTTCCCCCCTCAAGGAATGCTATTCCAACTAGGATTGGGGGGGGGGGGAATCCTACTCCCAGAGGGAGTAGGACTCCCTTGGCGCGCCCTCCTTGGCCGGCCGCCCCTCCCCCTTGGCTCCTTTATATACGGAGGCAGGGGGGCACCCTAGGACACACAAGTTGATCCCCGTGATCGTTCCTTAGCCGTGTGCGGTGCCCCCTGCCACCATATTCCACCTCGGTCATATCGTTGTAGTGCTTAGGCGAAGCCCTGCGTCGGTAGAACATCATCATCGTCACCACGCCGTTGTGCTGACGGAACCCATCCCCGAAGCTTTGCTAGATCGGAGCCCGGGGAGCGTCATCAAGCTGTACGTGTGCTAAGAACTCGGAGGTGCCGGAGTAACGGTGCTTGGATCGGTCGGACCGAGAAGAAGACGTACGACTACTTCCTCTACGTTGTGTCAACGCTTCCGTTGCGATCTACAAGGGTATGTAGATCATACTCTCCCCTCTCGTTGCTATGCATCACCATGATCTTGCGTGTGTGTAGGAATTTTTTTGAAATTACTACGTTCCCTAACAAAAACGCCCAAGGCCCAGGCCTTGGAACAGGCTCGCTTGGCCAATCTGGCTGTGCACACTCGGATGGAGAACCTACAGCGTGCACTCGACGATCGCGCTCGTCAACGTGCTCCTGAGTCCAGCCGACGCCAACTTTTTCGACCTCTGGCTCAGGTATACCGGACACCGATCCAAAATCTAGCAGCTGCTGCCCGGATAGCAGAGTCGATTCAACCTTCCCAGTCAGAAGCTGGCCGAGGTCTGGCGCAGATCAGGGCCCTGCTCCGGGCGGCAGGAGAGCAGAATACGGCTGTGTCTCAGTCGCGGGATAGGATCCATAGCAGATCTGTGGTCGCAGATACGGTCTAGTCAGCCCATAGCCCAAGATCGCCCCCGAGGCGTGAGGGACGTGGAGAGCGGCGTGATCAGTACAGAAACCAGGAGCAGTATGATCATCGAGCCGATCGCGATGGTCGCCGTCGAGTGCCCACGCCTCCTCCAAGGAGTGGGTCGTACGTGCCGCGGCCACATGAGGACAGGCGCCCTAACAGCGTCGGAAGAGGTATTCCAGTCGACCCCAGGGAGCCAGGCTTTGATGCGAGATCTATTCTTGTACAAGGCTTGGTCGACAGGAATAGAGCTCACCGAGATGGCCATGACAGAGGCCCGCAAACCAGCAACAGGGTGCATGTCTCTGGCCCAGAGTGCTTCAGCAGAGCTATCAGAGCTGCAGTGATTCCCCCCAACTTCAGGTTGGCGACTGGAGTCAGTAAGTTCACCGGAGAGTCCAAGCCTGACACCTGGCTCGAAGACTATCGAGTGGCTGTCCAGATTGGTGGCGGCAATGATGAGGTGTCCATGAAACACCTTCCTCTGATGCTGGAGGGCTCGTCTAGGGCGTGGCTGAATCAGTTGGCGCCGGGCAGCATCTATACTTGGGAAGATCTCGCCCGAGTGTTTGTCAGAACGTTTGAGGGTACTTGCAGGCGACCAGCAGGTTTGACAGAATTACAGTGTTGCGTCCAAAAACCGAATGAAACTTTGAGAGATTATATCCAGAGGTGGATCACCCTGCATCACACGGTGGAAGATGTGTCTGATCATCAGGCAATTTGTGCTTTCAAGGAAGGCGTCACGTACCGGGAGTTGAATCTGAAATTCGGTCGGACAGGAAACATGACTTTGACTCGGATGATGGAAATCGCCACCAAGTATGCCAATGGTGAAGAGGAGGAGCGACTGCGGAGCGGCAAGCACAAAGCAGTCGCCCACGATGCCGGAGGAGGAAACTCTAGTCGGAAACAAAAACTCAAGGCCGAACCAGCTGCTCCGGGTGAGGCCTTGGTTGTGGTTCAAGGAAAGTTCAAGGGGAAGCCGAAAGGGTCGTGGAACCCCAAGAAAGTAAAAGATCAAGTTGGAAATGACATGTTGGATCTGCCGTGCCATATCCACACCAAAAAAAGACGAAGAAGGTAATTTCATTTACCCGAAGCATACCACTCGACAGTGTCGGCTCCTGATCCAGCAGTTCCGAGAGAAACAGCCTAAGGAAAAGGAGATGGAGGCAGACAAGGCTGAGAGTGAAGGAGAAGATGATGATGGCTATCCTCACGTGAATTCCACTCTGATGATTTTTGCTGATGTTGAAAACAAGAGTCGATTGAAAGTCATCAACAGAGAAGTGAACATGGTCGCTCCGGCGACACCCAGTTACTTGAAATGGTCACAGACTGCCATTACGTTCAACCAGTCTGATCACCCAGCACACATCGCCACCCCTGGGAGGCAAGCGCTGGTGGTCGACCCGGTGGTCGAAGGCACTCGACTAACAAAGGTCCTGATGGACGGTGGCAGTGGCATGAACATTCTGTATGCAGAAACGTTGAAAGGAATGGGCATTCCGATGTCCAGACTCAGTGAAAGCCATATGAGTTTCCATGGGGTCATCCCAGGCAAGAAGGCTGCGTCCCTCGGTCAGATTGCACTCGACGTGGTTTTTGGTGATGCAAAAAATTACCGCAAAGAAAAGTTGACGTTTGAAGTCGTGGAATTTCAGAGTGCATATCATGCAATTCTGGGCAGGCCAGCTTATGCGCGATTCATGGCTCGACCTTGTTACGTGTACCTCAAACTGAAGATGCCTGGTCCCAGAGGAGTGATCACTATCTCTGGTAATCGGAAAAAGGCGGAAGAGTGTTTCCAGAAGGGCTCAAAGATCGCCGATGCCCAGATGGCCGTGGCAGAATTGCAAGAATACCAGACAAATGCAGACCCAAGTGACTTGTTGCGAGCCAAGAAGCCAGCCACGGATTCAGCATTCCAGTCATCTGGCGAGACGAAGTCTGTTGACATTCACCCGACGGACCCCAATGCAGCTCCGACCCACATTTCGACCACACTTGACTCCAAATAGGAAGAAGTGCTCATCCAGTTCCTCCGTGAGAACTGGGACATCTTTGCATGGAAGCCTTCTGACATGCCAGGTGTTCCCAGGGGACTCGCTGAGCATCATTTGCGAGTCGACCCGAAAGTGAAACCAGTCAAAGAGCATCTTCGACGGTCCGCCGTCCAGGAAAGAAAAACAATCGGCGAAGAGGTGGCTCGGCTTTTGGCAGCTGAGTTCATCCGAGAGATTTACCACTCCGAGTGGTTAGCCAATGTTGTCATGGTCCCAAAGAAAGATGACTCACTCCGCATGTGCATCGATTTCAAGCATATCAATCAGGCCTGCCCGAAAGATCACTTCCCTCTTGTTGACACATGAACACGTCCCGTGTACCCTCGACGCCGGGGGTGATGCACCGCAGCTCACATCGAAGGAGACCCGACCGACAGCGCGATACGCTGGACAGTCGGCGGGCGCTTTTGTAGACCCGAAACCCCGCGCACCCGGGAGGGACCCCGTCAGGGATTGCGGCGGCTATGGGCTGCCCTAGGTTGATTTGCTCGCCCCTAGAGCCTCGTGGATCGCTGCCCTCCAACGCAAAGAACGAACGAAGAATGAGAAAGAAAGATACAAGGGTAAGGGATAAAAGTAGATGAACACAAAAGTGTAATTGATAGATTGGTTCGATTGGTGTTGTTTCAATCGGCCGTCACCCCCAACATATATAAGAGGCGGCTGGACTTCCCGTACAAGCAAAGAATTTATCTAGGCTTTCCTTACAAGAAAATTACATCAATTCACGTCCAAAACCCTAGTCAAATTCGGACTGGTTTATCGGAACTTTCCAAAACTGTTCGGTTTACACTGGCTGCACCTTGCGGGTCTTTTTTGTGGTGGTAAACGATCTCGGATGAAAACAAGCCCAAAAGCAATCTTGACCGTTTCGACGAGACGAACAACTTTCATGTTGAAGGTTTTTTGATCAAAGATCATCTCGAGGGTCAGATCGGTCTCGCAACACATGCTATTTCCTCGCGCTACCCGTCAGACATGTGTCTGGTGGGGCGCGCCACATCTCGCCTCGTGACAGGGCTGCACTCCGATTGCTCTAACTTTTGCATATGAACTCGGATTTGAACGATTTTTATATCAAAATCGATCGTTTCGACGAGACGAAGACAACCCGTGCAGATCATTTTTCCATCCGAGATCATCTGAATAACCTTTTGAGCCCATCTTCAACTTCTCGTTCGATTGACTATCACAGCCTCCAACCCGGCAAGTTTTCCATCCGAGTAAGCTTTCCACACCGGCAATGTTTCTACCCGGCAAGCTTTCACACTGGCAAGGTTTCACTCCGGCAAGATTTGTACTCCGGCAAGGGTTCCTCCCTGACAAGGTTTCTCCCCCGGCAAGATTTCACACCGGCAAGCTTCCACACCGGCGATCTTTCTGTGCCGGCAAGCTTTCCACGCTAGCAAGCCTTCACACCGGAAAGCTTTCACACCGGCAAGATTTTATCCTGGCAAGGTTTTCACCCCGGCATGCTGCTTTATGATCGTGCCACTTTTGAGCGTCAACACATGCCCCCCTGTTTTTCGGTAAAGCCAGCGTGCCGAAAAATACTTGTACCAAGTTTGTTCTAAGGACGATGTCAACACTCCATCGGCCATTTATATGTTCTTAGGACGATAAGTACATATCGGCCATGTCTTGTGTGAACTTTCTGATGCAAACTTGGGTGAAACCTTCTCAGCTTCATGAACAATTCGGTGATAAAGTTCCATAGATATGTATCTCAATGTCATCGTCCGAACCATATTGTTCACCCTTTTGCTAGGATTTTGTAGACAATCAACAATAAACGTTCTCCAATCCTTAATTTCGCCTGCATAAAAATTTCATTAGTGGCCGAAGTTGTGGACTTCGGTTCGGCCTTACCTATGTTGACGAGACTAAGCATCGGCTATTGAGAGAAATGCAATACAACATGATGGACATGGTAGCCGGATGCTTTCTATGCCAACTCTCTCCAATTGTCATGTCTAAATATATGAACAATTCTAATGCAACCCAAGGTAAATTCTTCATCTAGACATAACCCACGATAAACTATAAGTGATTCGTCAAAACACATTGATAACCCTTGGATATTTGTTGCACTACTCATAACGAATCACCAAAAGCCTTAATATGTATAGCACCTATATCAAGGTAAAGCTCCAATCCGAATAACAATGCATATTCGGCTTTGATCATTGTGCATAAATATTTTAAGCGACATGAGGCTTCACAAAATAGCTTCATATGGAGATAAATAAACAACACCAACACCTTGGCCATTGTTACAAATTTAACCATCAATATATAATCTCCATGGTACTAGAGAGATCAAGCTAAAAACAATATTATGCATGATGTCAATATGATGCTCAATAAAAAAATCAACCATGATTTGGCCTTACGTAAATTCTGAAAACTAATAAGCCAAAGCGCACCCAATCAAAACATAATTTCACTTTGCAATTTTGATCAATTGGTCTATGCATAATATCTTCAATGGCATCAATTTGACAAATTCCTTTGCAAGGACTTATCTCAAACTAAGGACAATGTTAGAATACCACACCGGCCATTCTTAGATATATTCTTAGGGCGATAGATAAATATCGGCCATTACAATGAGGTCCATGTAGTATTCACCCACCAAGGTATGTATAGCCGAAATAAACAAATGAAATAGCAATAAGATATTTCGGCCCCTTTGTATTAGCAACAAAAATGAATCTAACCAAATGTATAGTGATTTGGTAATACTCTGTCATGATATAGAAAATTATGTTGCATCCATGGATCAAAATAAGTCCATGGAGGGTAACTGGTCATACCTGTGGATGAATTCCAAGGCAAAGGCATCAATGGCATTGTTGAAGAAAATGGATGATGTGCTAACCGAAGATTTTGATGTTGTGATCCACATCTTCGGCTTAATTGTTTGTTGCTTCCATTCTTCTCTTTCTTCACTTTTATTGTACTTGTTGCAATAGAAGCATGCACATCATTTTTGTTATGAATGATCCTCTTGGGAACTCATGCCATGTTCTTCTGTCTCAGCTCTTGTGCACTAAGATTTTGTAACTCCTTCTTTTGCCAATACGTTAGGCCGAGTGGGCATCTTGGCTGTAATTCTGTTTTGACCAATGGCAGTTCCTTTTTGGCCTTATGCACTCTCAACCTCTTTTCTTCAGATTTGCCACTTTGACTCTCAATAATTGGTTGCTTTGTCTCATTGCCTTTAGTAGCCAATGTTAACTCTTTAATTGGCTCTTTTTTATTTGAGATCAAATCTGAAGTTGCACTCTTACGACCATCTCTTTTAACACGGTAACTTGCTTGACCACCTCTTTCTTCATCCTTGAGCTCTAGACCGATTCCTTATGATTGAAACGGTCTTTAACATGTGATTGTTCAGATATTGATCTTCTCGGAGCTGCATAATATTGGTGAGATGGTCTAAAATAAGATGGAGAATGTGCCCTTGTATCATACCTGCTCCATGATGGATATGGATCTATATGAGCATAGGGAGGCATCCACGGCATTGGCATTGGCGGCCCAAAATAAGGATATGAATATGTTGCATTAAAATTCTCACTTTGCCAATACCGATCTTCATATTTGCGCCTTGGGGGTGACCCACGTTTCTTTGCATGATTGGGCCGATAAGCATTCTTCTCTTCACTCTTCTTTTGATATTTATCCAATAGTTCGGCGAAGGTGATTTTTATCTCTTACACTTGCGCTTATTTCGGCCTTTGTTTCCTTTTGGTTTGCTTTCATCGATCATTGGATTTGCTTGCTGCCCCCCAGTCCTTGGCGTCTCCATTGTAGCTTCGATGGAATTCTTGCCCTCAAGATTATGTTCATTATGCTCTTCGACAACTTCTTTACTTGAAAGCTTGATCCCATCACCTGCAGTTTTTACCTTCTCTTCAAATGGATCGGCTTGAAGCAGCCGATGCAAAAACTTTCTACCTTTAGGACCAATCGGAATAGACTGGTCATCTCTTGGTGTCTCAACAAATTTCAATCGTCCTTTATCAATGGCCGATTTAACTATTTGACGAAACATGTTACAATCCTCAAAATTATGCTTGGACGAATCATGCAACTTACAATACATTCGTCCCTGGACAGATGGCTCAACATGGTGATCAAGAATTCTAATATAATTATTCCTCAACAACAAATCAAAGATTTTATCACACATTTTTGAATTAAAGGTAAACCTTTTATTTTCTAGCCGATCTTGATGTGAGAACGGCTTTGGAATTAAGCAAACGAATGGTTCATATTTTGCACCACACCATTCGGCTATCCATTGTGTTTTGCACTCTATTTCCGATGTCTTTGGGTAAGATATTATACTAGCATCGGTTTTCTCAACAGAATTTAACCTTGGCTTTAAATTTCTAAAACTAAAATAGTTAGAACATACATGTCTCAATTGATACCAAGTGCAAGCCAAGTATGAAATAAGCAAAGCTACCCAAATAGATATGAACTTTAAATACAGCAACGGGGAAAGCTTTGGCTGTAATAATAAGTCACTATCGGTCTTTATAAATGGCATAATGGGTTGACCGATATGCTCAATAACAACTTTATTGCTAGCAGGTAAATTACCCTTCTTCATTGGTCTTTCAAAATTACTTATGAGGATTTTTCTAATATATGCATCAACAATAAAGTCCTGACCAAATCTGAAAATAGGTAAATTACTTGCTAAACATACCTCTTCAAATATGTTGGGCGAGCACGATGGTGGTGTGACTTGAAAAATATCTTGCTCCGCCTTTGGATGGCTCCCCAATGCCTCTTCATCATCTTTTTCTTGATTCCGTGCATCATTACATTGAAAAATTTTGTCGGCCGAACATTGTTCGGCTACTTGTTCTTGTCCTTGAAGTTCATCAACTTCTCTGGCACGAAACTCATAGGGCAGGAAGTAGGTTCCATTAACTTTGGAAAAATCAAGTATAGTCGCTTTGCTATGCTTGCCATGCCCTTTCTCAATAATGCTTGCCTCTTTCCATTTGATGGATTTAGAATATATACTTCTTGATTCGGCTCTTTTAACCGGAGCACTTTCATGTTCTGAATCATCTTTCTTTACATTGCTTCTACCAATTGGCAATGCTTCTTTCACTCGAGCCAATTCTGTTTCTTTTTGTTTCTGGCGGCGAGCGGCGAAATTGGCTTTAATCATTTTGTCAATTTCAGCCCACTTCGGATACGATTGCCCCACAATGCTTTTAGATTCTTTCGGCAATGGCACATGGGTGTTGCCGAAACTTTGCAATTGTGTAGGGGCTGTATAATATGATGTAGTATTAGGTGAAGGCATATGCATTGTTGTAAAACCATATTTTTGCTCGCCAATTTTATCAATTGGCAAAGATTCATCTTCTTGTAAAACTCTAGCTCTTATTGCAGCATAATCAGGAAACAACCCCTTTTCATATTGTTCAAGGCAAAGTGCACTAACCTTCTTGTTTTGTGCCAAGCTCTTTTTTAATGCATCCACAACCGCTTCTGGAAGGGATTGCTCCGCAACACTTTCAGATTCTTTCGGCAATGATTCATGAGTGTTGCCGAAATTCTTGAATTGCGTAGAGTATGCATTATATGCTATAGTATTTGATGACGGCACATGTGTTCCTGTAAAATTTTCACTTATTCGGCTGTGACCATGAAGATGCGGGGCCGAATTATGAACATCTATAGTTGCATACGGTGCTGAAAAATTACTAACATGAGGTGTAGCATATGATGGTTGAGAGTAACTGGCCGAATAGCTAGTAGTAGAATGGCCAATTCTCCCATCCATTGGCAAGGTTGGATTCACATATTGCAAATCAGTTGCCGACGAATAAAAAGGTGAAACACTTTCTTGTATGCTATTGGAAATTTTAACATGAGGTGTTTCAAATTGATTAACCAAACCCATCATGTTGTTCATCGGCATATGGATTTGTGGGGTTGCCGATGCATGAGAGTTTGGATACATATGTTGTACGTTGCTAAAATCATAAGAATTTGAAGCATGAAAATTCTTTTGCATCGGCCCTTGCGCATAATTAGATGCATTATTGATAAAACTAGGGCTAGCCGATACATTATGCTCATTAGGTGATCCAGAAACAACATATGAATTATTTGCATCTACAAAGGGGAATTCGGTATTCATATTACCTTTGTAGATTTCAGCAACTTGATGATGATCTCTTCGTAGCAAGAACGGGCTGGAGACCGTTCAAAGCTTCGTCCCCAGCGGAGTCGCCAAAAAGCGTGTTGACACACGAACACGTCCCGTGTACCCTCGACGCCGGGGGTGATGCACCGCAGCTCACGTCAAAGGAGACCCGACCGACAGCGCGATATGCAGGACAGTCGGCGGGCGCTTTTGCAGACCCGAAACCCGCGCACCCGGGAGGGACCCCGTCAAGGATTGCGGCGGCTATGGGCTTCCCTAAGTCGATTCGCTCGCCCCTAGAGCCTCGTGGATCGCTGCCCTTCAACGCGAAGAACGAACGAAGAACGAGAAAGAAAGACACAAGGGTAAGGGATAAAAGTAGATGAACACAAAAGTGTAATTGATAGATTGGCTCGATTGGTGTTGTTTCAATCGGCCGTCACCCCCAAGATATATAAGAGGTGGCTGGACTTCCCGTACAAGCAAAGAATTTATCTAGGCTTTCCTTACAAGAAAATTACATCAATTCACGTCCAAAACCCTAGTCAAATTCGGACTGGTTTATCCGAACTTTCCAAAACTGTTCGGTTTGAACTGGCTGCACCTTGCGGGCCATTTTTGCGGTGGTAAACGATCTCGGATGAAAACAAGCCCAAAAGCAATCTTGACCGTTTCGACGAGACGAACAACTTTTATGTTGAAGGTTTTTTTGATCAGAGATAATCTTGAGGGTCAGATCTGTCTCGCAACACAGGCTATTTCCTCGCGCTACCCGTCACACATGTGTCTGGTGGGGCGCGCCACATCTCGCCTCGTGACAGGGCTGCACTCTGATTGCTCTAACTTTTGCATACGAACTCGGATTTGAATGATTTTTATATCAAAATCGATCGATTCGACGAGACGAAGACAACCCGTGTAGATCATTTTTCCATCCGAGATCATTTGAATAACCTTTTGATCCCATCTTCAACTTCTCGTTCGATTGACTATCACAGCCTCCAACCTGGCAAGTTTTCCATCCGAGTAAGCTTTCCACACCGGCAATGTTTCTACCCGGCAAGCTTTCACACCGGCAAGGTTTCACTCCGGCAAGGTTTGTACTTCAGCAAGGGTTCCTCCCTGACAAGGTTTCTCCCCCGGCAAGATTTCACACCGGCAAGCTTCCACACCGGCGATCTTTCTGTGTCGGCAAGCTTTCCACGCCGGCAAGCCTTCACACCGGAAGCTTTCACACCGGCAAGATTTTATCCCGGCAAGGTTTTCGCCCCGGCATGCTGCTTTATGATCGTGCCACTTTTGAGCGTCAACACCTCTCCCTCGCATCGATCAGATAGTCGACTCAACTACTGGGTGCGAGCGTTTGTCCTTTTTGGATGCCTACTCCGGGTACCACCAGATCCGTCTGTACGAACCCGACGAAATAAAGACAGCTTTTATCACCCCGTTCGGGTGCTTCTGTTATGTCACAATGCCATTCGGCTTGAAGAACGCCGGAGCCACATTTATTCGAATGATTCAGAAGTGCCTGCTCACTCAGATCAGTCGGAATGTGGAAGCATACATGGATGATATTGTGGTCAAGTCACGTAAAGGTTCCGACCTGCTGACCGACCTCGCTGAAACCTTTGCCAACCTCAGAAGGTATGATATCAAGCTCAATCCAGCAAATTGCACGTTTGGAGTTCCAGGCGGAAAGTTACTCGGTTTTCTTGTTTCCGAACGAGGAATCGATGCTAACCCAGAGAAAGTAGGCGCTATACTCTGAATGAAACGCCTTGTGCGTGTGCATGATGTCCAGAAGCTTACTGGTTGCTTGGCCGCCCTAAGTCGATTCATTTCTCGCCTCGGTGAAAAGGCGCTGCCTCTTTACCGACTGATGAAGAAATCAGATACGTTCGAGTGGACTCCAGAATCTGATACAACATTTGCAGAGCTAAAAGCCCTGCTTTCCACCCCGCCGGTGCTTGCTGCTCCAATCAGCAAAGAGCCTCTTTTGCTTTATATAGCAGCCACTGGACAAGTCATCAGTACAGTACTTACGGTCGAGCGGGAAGAAGAAGGAAAAGCGTACAAGGTTCAACGCCCAGTTATTATATTTCTGAAGTCCTGACCCCGTCAAAGCAGATATATCCTCACTATCAGAAGCTTGTCTATGGAATTTACATGACCACGAAGAAGGTTGCACACTACTTCTCGGATCACTCTGTTACAGTCGTCAGCGACGCTCCACTGTCAGAGATTCTGCACAACAGGGATGCAACTGGTCGAGTGGCAAAATGGGCGATTGGACTCCTTCCCTTGGATATCAAGTTTGAGGCAAAGAAAGCTATCAATTCCCAAGCAATAGCATATTTCCTTGCCGAGTGGATCGAACAGCAACTGCCGACTCAAGTTCACTCTGAGCACTGGACCATATTCTTTGATGGATCCAAGATGTTGAGCGGTTCTGGTGCTGGAGTAGTTCTAGTACCCCCCCGAGGAGACAAGCTCAGATATGTCCTCCAGATTCACTTTGATTCCTCCAACAATGAAGCAGAATACGAAGCACTCCTGTATGGGTTGCGCATGGCCATCTCACTCGGCGTCTGTCGCCTCATGGTCTACGGCGACTCAGATTTGGTAGTTAATCAAGTGATGAAGGAGTGGGACGTCAGAAGCGCAGCCATGACTGGTTACTGCAACGCGGTGAGAAAGCTTGAGAAGAAGTTCGAGGGGTTAGAACTCCACCACATCCCCCGATTGAAAAATCAAGCAGTCGATGAATTGGCAAAGATAGGTTCCAAGAGAGAAGCCATTCCCAGCAATGTGTTCTTGGAGCATATTCACACGTCGATGGTTCAGGAAGACCCTTTCACTGAAGAGCCCCCACAACCCAAGAGCGCCACGGATCCGACTGAAGTCGAGGTCCCAGCTGTGGTCGACCTAATCATGCAGGTTCTGGCCATTACTCCCGATTGGACGGTGCCCTACATTGCGTACATCCTCAGGAAAGAGCTCCCTGAGGATGAAGAAGAAGCTCGACAGATCGTCCGCCGATCTAAAGCTTTTACTGTGATAAGAGGGCAGCTATTCAGAGAAAGTGTGACTGGAGTCGGTCAGAAGTGCATAACACCAGAAGAAGGTAGAATGATCCTCAATGACATCCACTCGGGGACCTGTGGCCACCATGCGTCCTCTCAGGCCATCGTGGCTAAAGCATACCGATTTGGATTCTATTGGCCACGAGCAAATGAGATGGCGAAAGATATAGTCGACAGATGTGAAGGCTGTCAATTTTACTCTGATATGTCTCACAAGCCAGCGTCAGCCCTGAAGACAATTCCCCTCGTCTGGCCCTTCGATGTTTGGGGACTGGATATGGTTGGACCACTGAGGACCGGCAGAAGCGGCTTCACTCACGTGCTCGTTGGGTCGACAAGTTTACCAAATGGTTCGAAGCCAAACCCATCAAGAACCTGGACGCTAGCACCACTGTCAGTTTTATCAGAGAATTCACGTTCAGATATGGAGTCCCACACAGCATCATCACAGACAACGGATCGAACTTCGATTCCGATGAGTTCAGAATTTTCTGCGCCTCTCAGGGCACTCGAGTCGACTATGCTTCTGTTGCTCACTCGCAGTCGAACGGACAAGCAGAAAGAGCCAATGGCCTAATTCTCAAAGGACTGAAGCCCCGACTGATGCGTGATCTCAAACACGCAGCAGGTGCTTGGGTTGATGAACTTCCGTCAGTTATGTGGGGTTTAAGGACAACTCCTAATCGGTCGACTGGAAGAACTCCTTTCTTCTTAGTCTATGGAGCCAAAGCTGTTCTGCCAAATGACTTGCTCCACAACGCACCCCGAGTTGAACTCTTCTCCGAAGCAGAAGCAGAGCAGGCCCGTCAAGATTCAGTCAATCTCTTAGAGGAGGAAAGAGAGATGGCCTTGATCCGCTAGACCATTTATCAACAAGATTTGCGTCGATTCCACGCCAGGAATGTGAGGAGTCAGGCCTTTCAAGAAGGAGACTTGGTTCTTCGAGTGGATCAGCAGAAACCACACAAGCTCGCTCCAACTTGGGAATGCCCCTTCATCGTCACCAAAGTTCTCCACAACGGAGCATACCATCTTTACAGTATCGAGCAATAGAAAGACGAGCCACGGGCTTGGAACGCGGAGCTGCTCCGCCCCTTTTATACTTAAACACTCGTTCGAATAAAATGTAATAAGCAACACCTTTTGTAATTCGTTTATCAAAGACAAGAGCTTACGGTTCTCTCATTCGATTGTGTTGTTCTTATTTACTCCTGAAATCCCCCAGTGGGTGGGCTTAGTCGCAAATCCGTTCCGCCTAAGTTCGAAAAAATCCTACCGAGTGAAGAGCAATCCTTCCACTCAGGGGCATAGCTGTAGTCGAGCACTCGCCTAAGTTCTCCCACTAAGAGGCTTAACGGCAGTCGAGCACTCGCCTAAGTTTGAAAAAATCCTACCTAGTGGAGAGCAGTCCTCCCACTCGGGGGCTTAGCTGTAGTCGAGCACTCGCCTAACTTCTCTCACTAAGAGGCTTAATGGCAGTCCAGCACTCGCCTAAGTTTGAAAAAATTCTACCGAGTGGAGAACGGTCCTCCCACTCAGGGGCTTAGCTGCAGTCGAGCACTCGCCTAAGTTCTCTCACTAAGAGGCTTACGGCAGTCCAGCAATCGCCTATGTTTGAAAAAACCCTACCGAGTGGAGAGCAGTCCACCCACTCGGGGGCTTAGCTGCAGTCGAGCACTCGCCTAAGTTCTCTCACTAAGAGGCTTAACGGCAGTCCAGCACTCGCCTAAGTTTGAAAAAATCCTACCGAGTGGAGAGCAGTCCTCCCACTCGAGGGCTTAGCTGCAGTCAAGCACTCGCCCAAGTTCTCTCACTAAGAGGCTTAACGGCAGTCCAGCACTCGCCTAAGTTTGAAAAATCCTACCGAGTGGAGAGCAGTCCTCCCACTTGGGGGCTTAGCTGCAGTCGAGCACTCGCCTAAGTTCTCTCGCTAAGAGGCTTAACGGCAGTCCAGCACTCGCCTAAGTTTGAAAAATCCTACCAAGTGGAGATCAGTCCTCCCGCTCGGGGGCTTAGCTACAGTCGAGCACTCGCCTAAATTCTCTCACTAAGAGACTTAACGGCAGTCTAGCACTCGCCTAAGTTTGAAAAAATCCTACCGAGTGGAGAGCAGTCCTCCCACTCGGGGGCTTAGCTGCAGCCGAGCACTCGCCTAAGTTCTCTCACTAAGAGGCTTAACGGTAGTCCAGCACTCGCCTAAGTTTGAAAAAATCCTATCGAGTGGAGAGCAGTCCTCCCACTCGGGGGCTTAGCTGCAGTCGAGCACTCGCCTAAGTTCTCTCACTAAGAGGCTTAACGGCAGTCCAGCACTTGCCTAAGTTTGAAACCCATCCCTATCCGCAAGGACGATGAGGTGCAGGTCGACTGCAACCTTCTTCTTCGGAGCTGCGGCACAAATACAACGTCCGCTCCATCCCTATCCTCAAGGACGACAAGGTGCAGGTCGACTGCAACCTTTTCCTTTGGAGCTGCGGCACAAATACAACGTCCGCTCCATCCCTACGTGCAAGGACGACGAGGCGCAGGTCGACTGCATCCTTCTCCTTCGGAGCTACGGCACAAATACAACGTCCGCTCCATCCTTATCCGCAAGGACGACGAGGTGCAGGTCGAGTGCCACCTTCTCCTTCGGAGCCGTAGCACAAATACAACGTCCGCTCCATCCCTATCCGCAAGGACGAAGAGGTGCAGCAAGCAAAGTCCATCCAAAGTCAAACACAAGCACATTTGGAGATAAACCAAATTCAGATAAATACTAAAAGGTTCCAAGCAGCAAATCAAAAGTACTCGGGCACCAAGCCCGAAGGAGTTTACCAGTTACAGAAACCACTCGGCATTCCGAGGCAAATTTAAAGTGTATCCAAGTTTCATAAGATTGTTCACTCAGCCGGAGGAGGACTGGCAGGCTCCACGAATGATTCCAGATCGATGCCATCAGCAATCCGAGTAGCGGCAGCAATGAAAGTCTCCATGAAGGACTGGAAGTCGTGCTTTTTGGTGTTAGATACTTTGATCGCAGCCAGCTTGTCTTCACGAACCTCCTTGCAATGGACTCGCACCAGGGACAACGCCACGTCAGCACCACACCAGGCAGAGGATTTCTTCCATTCTTGCACTCGGTCAGGGATCTCGTTCAGTCGAGTCATCAGAGATTCCAGATCATTCTGAAGCGTCGCCTCCGGCCAAAGCGTCGAATCGATTCGACAGACAACCTCCTTCAGGCGTGCGAGGTAGCTTGTGGCGCTGGCGATACGGGACTCCAGTTGGAGCACGTTCATCGCAGTTTCGTCGCAGACCGGGGAAGCGATAGGGTCCAGACCCGTCTCGACCCTTCCAGTTTCTTCGTCAAAGTCTTGACAAAGTTCTGCAGCCGAAAGTCAATTCAATCAACCGAGCAAAATCCGATGGCAAGCATCAACACAGTCGGATTAAAAGAAATACCTCCCAGCATGAGATAAAGCTTCTTGGCGAGGGTCCTCAGATAAGCTTCTGTGTCGTTCATCTTGCGGATCACAGACTCCAACTTTTCGTTTAGGGCGACCTTATCCTTCTTCAGGCTGGTCACTTTGCGGATAGCTTCATTAAGACAAGATGTCAGTCTAGTCACCTCTCCTTCAAGCATTCCGACTGAAGCAAGCTTCTTGTCTGCGAGAGCGGTTTGGTCTTGGGCTGCTTTTTGGGCGGCGGCGAGGTTCGAGTCCTTCTTGTCCAGAGCCAACTTCATTTTCTCTGCAAAAAAAATAATCGAATCAAAAAAGAGATCAAAGAGATATATTGAAATTCAGTCAGCAATCAGTTACCTTCCATACCAGCGGCCTTGTCTTGAGCTTTTTTCAGATTTTGCTGAGCCAATTCCAAGTCCAAGTTGAGTTACCTCTGCTTCTCTTCGAGTTCGGCAAACTTGGAGATAAGAGTACAAGACTTCTGCAGGAGGCAAGAGACAGGTCAATCGATAGGTTCGAAAGCAGTTCATTTTCGAGTGAATAAAACCTAAAGAAGTGGACAACAAGCTGTTCAGACCCCAGTCGACTGCCACCAGTCGACCGCGGTCTCGGGGACTACACCCAGTTGGTGCACTTGGCGTGCCACCACCGGTTCTGATCCCACTCGCCCGGCCCGCCGGAGTCGAGTGTTAGGAGTAAGAAAAAAGAGAAAGAACAATTGCACCGTCAAGAAAAGAAGAACTCAGACCACAGTCGACTGCCAGCAGTTGACCGCGGTCTCGGGGACTACACCCAGTGGGTGCACTTGGCGTGCCCCCACCGGTTCTGGTCCCACTCGCCCAGACCAAGTGGAAGAGCGAGACTACCAAAAACGACAGCAACACCCAGTGGGTGCTCTAATTCAACGCGAACAACAGGAGATTGTGCAGAAGAAGATTTTTCGAGAACAAAAACAGTCGGAAAGTCTACTCACCTGGACGTTGGCCCGAAGAGCGGCACTAGCGTCGTAGGCAGCCTGACTGTTGTCGTGCACTATCTTCACCCGCTCCATCATCATATCAGCCTGCCGGATGGCTTCCGCAGCCGCTTCCGACTGGTTGTCTGGGACGGGGTTGTTGGTGAAAAAATGTGCAGACGACCCAGGTGCAGCTGCTTGAGGCTCCGTGGTGTGGAGTTGGATAGTTGAAGGCACCACAGGCACGGTCGACCGCGTGGGATGCCCACTCGGCAAGGGTGGAGCGAACGTCACAGTGGCCCTGCTCGCATGTTCGGCTTGACAGACGGGAGGCGTTGCAGTTGGTTCCTGCCGAGCCACCCTGCCAGCTGTTACCTTCTTTCTCTTCCTAGGCTTAGGAGCCACATCTTCGTCGTCGTCCGGAAGGTCAATGATGTTGGGTGGAGCTGCAAGACAGAACATTCGACCCCAAGTGAACCACTCGACCCTAAAAGGATCAAGAATCGAAATCGCAAGAGTTCATACCTGGGTTAGAGGTTACCGCATCCTCCATTTCCTCGTCCCGGTACTGGTATGAAGAGGTCCCTGACGTAGCAGCACTGCAAAGGCCCGCACTCAATCAGTTACACCCAATTAATCGAATCCACATAAAGGACAAGTCAGATGGTTACCCGGAGATAGTAGGAACGGCCACTTTGATCCAAGGCAAAGCTTTGGGCGGTTTGGAAGAGATGGCTTTCGGCACTTTCGGCGCTGGAAGTGGCGCGACCTTAGATTGCTTTGGAGGCTTCTCAGTCGGCGTCGGGGAAGACATCCTGGGGCGCTTTGAGGATTGCCCGATTGGCGCAGCCACCAAGTCCAGAGCGCGTGCCGGTTCATGAGTGTGCTTGGACCTCCTCTCCCTGCGAGGAGGCGAGTCGACTTCTTCCTCATCGGTCGATTCATCGCTCTCCTCGTCCTCCTCGGTTTCTGAATGCTCCTCGCCGCTCTCGCCCCCGCTCCCTTCTTCGTCAGCGCCGGGGTCCTGCACTCCACAGGGCATCGAGTACATTTCAATGAGGGCCTGAAAGGATAACAATCAAAAGACATTCAGTCTACCACAAACGGGACACCACGTGGTGAATCGGAAAGGTACTTGATAAAACAGAAATATACCTGCTCCGGCTGGCACGAGTTGTCGAATGGAGTCACCCTCCTGGATCCCCGAGGGTTGTCTTTGTTGCCAGTGATTCCCCTCCACCAATTCTCCAAGATATCCTCGCTGACCTCCTCCGGGTGGATCCGAGTGGTATCCTCGAGCCCAGAGTACATCCACATCGGATGATCACACGCCTGAAGAGGTTGGATGCGTCGACCGAGAAAGACCTCCAGTAGATCCATCCCGGTCACTCCGTCGCGGACAAGCTGGACGACCCGTTCAACCAGCTCCTTGACCTGCGCTTTCTCTTCTGGAACTACCTTCAGGGGAGCAGGCTTCTCCACACGAGCCAAGGAAAAAGGAGGAAATTCAGTCGACTGGCCAGGGTTGGCTGATCCTTGCAGTAAAACCAAGTCGACTGCCAGCCCCGAACCGAGTCAGGAAGGATCATCGCTGGGAAATTACTCTTGCTCCTCATCTGGATCCCCAGACCACCGCACATGTGGATCACCCCGCGTCCTCTCGTCACTCGACTTGGCCTTTTTGACCGACTGGGAACAGCAAGTGAAGATGTGTTTGAAAAGCCCCCAGTGCGGTCGACAGCCCAAGAAGTTTTCGCACATGGACACGAAAGCGGCCAGATAGACTATGGTGTTCGGAGTGGTGGAGCTGAGCCCCAAAGAAGTTCAAAAAACCCCGGAAGAAAGGGTGGGGAGGCAGCGAGAATCCACGATCTACGTGGGTTGCTAGGAGGACGCACTCACCCTCTCTAGGCTGCGGCTCGGTTTCGTCCCCCGGGAGCAGAGCCGACTTGTGGGGGATCAATCGCCCCTCCACCAGGTCGTCGAGGTCATCCTGCGTGATTGCCGAGCGGATCCAGTCGCCCTGGATCCAGCCCGTCGGCAGGCCGGACCTCGACGAGGATCCGCCCCGGCTGGTCCGCTTGCCCTTCGCCTTCGCGGTCGCCTTCTTCGCGCGTTCCAGCGCCGCCGTCTTATCCTTCCCCATGGTGGCAGATCGAGCTCGAACGGAGGTCCGGCGACGAGGCGGAAGCGAGAGTGGCGGAGAGATTGGGAGAAAGAGAAGAGAGAATGGGGGCGTGCGGAGCAGAGGCCTGCCCGAGACCTTTTATAAGACCTCCCTCCGAGTGGCTGACTAGTGGACCCAAGCTATCTAAACAAATCCCGCAACAGTCGCGCGCGCAGTACGTGGCGAAAAAGGTGGCGCGGGGATCGAGGAACTTACCTAATCTGTCCTGATAACCTCGTTTCCTCCCGTCTGGCGCGCTTCCCAAAATTCAAATCCTGCGAAATCCGCGGAGAGCGGAACAACCTGTTAGACTGAAGACAAACACCCTCTACATCATCATTCGGAATTCAACCATGAAAGTTCACTCGACAACAACCAAGCATGGACCAAGGCGACTGAGAAAGGAGTCGACGTCGTCTCCTCGACTCATTGTTTCAGGACAAGGCATATTCATAGCACAAAGAGTGGGTCGGAAGTGTTCTCAACCCCTTCCTCACTCGAACCCTGATCCATTCCGGGGCTAATGATGAAGCTATGTACCTAGGGTAGGGTCATGGACCTGTCCAGCATACCCTCCCCGAGGACATCTTTGCAAAGAATCAGAAGCAGTCGAAGAGAAAACGTCATCCACTCGACCATGAAGATGTGCTCACTCGACTTCCTTGAAGACACTCGACCACCTTGAAGACACTCGACCACCAAAAGACGAGAAGCCCTCCACTCTACAACGGTCGTGACTTAAACTATAGCATTATGGGAATTTATAACACTATTGTAGACGTTACCAGTAACGCCCCACCTTTATGAACATTGAACCCTGTGTAACGGAGGGGAGTTGGGGTCCTGGCGCACTCTATATAAGCCACCCCCTCCTCTGGGACAAGGGTTCACACTTTTGTAAACACACACACACACACACACACACACATATAATCCAGTCGACCGCCTCAGGGCACCGAGACGTAGGGCTGTTACTTCCTCCGAGAAGGGCCTGAACTCGTAAAACTCGTGTGTACAACTACTCCATAGCTAGGATCTTGCCTCCTCATACCTACCCCCCATTCTACTGTCAGTCTTAGATCCACGACAGGTGGCACCAGTGAAAAAAACATGTCATAGTCCATGAGATGAGCCAATGTACTGGATTCTAGGAAGCCTCGATACTGCTCTCCCCCAATGGACATAAGACTGGGCGGGGCATATGATGGCATCACCACCTTCTTCAGTCCCGTGCTCTTTTGGAAAATTATGCAAACCACATACTCCTCCTACCAACATACGTAAACCAAAATAGTAAAGATCAATAATTGTCACTAGCTAGATATGTATGTACAAGAGAATTCATCAATCATGAGTACTACTAGTCAAGGACAAAAAATACCTTGGAAGACAGATTAATGGTGGCGGCTTCAACTATGTTGGTGGGCAAGTTGGGTGCCGGCTGCTTGTCGATCTCGATTCTGTACTCATGCATGATCCATTTTGTCTCCCCCCATAGAGGCCCACCCCTTGTAGAAGGCCAGTGTATTATTCATGCCGATGAGACTTTTGGTCGGCAGTATAATAATGTCCTTGTCCTTTGGGTAGCCTTCCAATAGCCAGCATTCATAGCCCGGTTGGTCCGTATCCCGGTGTGGTACTTGAGGTCCTTGTAGGAGAATAAGTATCGCTCCTTCTCCCCCATGTTTACCTCATTTGGGGATTCCATAGCTCGTATTTTTGCATATCCACCTCCCTTACTATCGTCGTGTCGTAGGCTTTCGTCGGAACCTTGGGGACCAGGTAGAAGATGATGATCTCCATGTTCGTCGGGTGAAACCTGAACCCTGGCGGCAAATTAAATTGTTGTTTCTGTTGCTGAACTTGAAGGTGGCTTGCCATGGTGAAGGCTCTTTGGCAAATGTGTGCTGGTTTGGAACAAATGTTGGGGGCATTGATAGATATGTATCTATCTGTGGAAGGAATTCAATGATATATAGAGATATAGGAGGGAGATGCTTAAATAGGACCGAATGCATGTATTGGCAAGATACTTTCTGGAGAAGCTTTGACGTTGCCCGGGCTTTGTTTAATTTGTTTTTATTGGCATTGGACGGATGTATGTGATATAGCTAGATAGATAGACATGCCTGCTTATCGTTTAGAACTGTATGCTGCTTGTGTTGTTGTGTTGGCCATGTCAAGGTGGTGAAAAATGTCACTTGTTTTAACAAATGTAAGTGCCATTTTAGGAAGTGTTTATACAGTTTAAGAAAGGTTAGCAAAATTTTAAAAATGTTTCATACATTCAAAAAATGTTCACTAGTCCAAAAAAAATTATGACATTTTTAAAGATTTGGATGCAATGTAAACCAAAATGTTTTTCTAATGTAAAAATATGTACACCGAAGTTGGGAGCGCCACACTACCCATCATGATCCGGCCCCGATGGCAAGCATCTAGTACACAGAAGTTGCAGGCAGCAGAGGCGATGGCGCCATTGACAACAACACGTTGTAGTCCATGAGAGGAGCCAATGTACTGGATTCGAGGAAGCCTCGATACTGCTCTGCCCCAATAGACATAAGAATGGGTGGGGCATATGATGGCATCACCACCTTCTTTCGTCCTATACTCCTATAGAAAATTCTGCAGACAACATACTCCTCCTACCAACATACATAAACCAAATTAGTTAAAATCAACAATTGCCACTAGCTAGATATGTATGTACAAGAGAATTCATTAGTCATGAGTACTACTAGTCAAGGACTAAAAATACCTTGGAAGACACATTAATGGTGGCGGCTTCGACGATGTTGGTCAGCAAATTGGGTGTCAGCTGCTTGACGATCTCAATTCTGTACTCATGCATGATCCAGTTTTTCTTCCTCCCCCTAGGGGCCCTGCCCTTGTATATATAGAAGACCAGTGTCTTCTTCATGTTGATGAGAATTTTGGTCAGCGGGGTAGAATGATCTCCTTCTCCTTTGCGGTAGCCTTCCAATAGCCAGCGTTCATGGCCCGGTTGGTCCGTATCCCGGTGAGGTACTTGAGGTCCTTGTAGGAGAAGACATATCGCTCCTTCTCCCCCATGTTTACCTAATTTTGGAGATTCCGTAGCTCGTATTTTTTTCATATCCACCTCCCTTACTATCATTGTGTTGAAGGCTTTCGTCAGAACCTTGGGGACCAAGTAGAAGATGATGATCTCCATGTTCATCGGGTGAAATCTGAACCTGGCGGCAGATTCAGCTGTTATTTCTGCTGCTGAACTTGAAGGTGGCTTGCCATGGTAAAGGCTCTTTTGGGAAATGTGTGCTAGTTTGGAACAGATGTTGGGGGCAACGATAGAGATATGTCTATCTATGGAAGGAATTCAATGATATATAGAGATATAGGAGGGAGATCCATAAATAGGACCGAATGCATGTACTAGCAAGATACTTTCCAGAGAAGTCTTGACGTTTTCTGGGCTTTGTTTAATTTGTTTTTATTGGCATTGGATGGATGTATGCGAGATAGCTAGATAGATAGACCCGGGTCCCTATCGTTTACAACTGTATGATGCTTGTTGAGGGAATCCTAGATTAGGGGGTGTACCGGATGGCCGGACTATACCTTCGGGGACTCCTGGACTATGAAGATACAAGATTGAAGACTTCATCCCGTGTCCGGAAGGGACTTTCCTTGGCGTGGAAGGCAAGCTTGGCGTTACGGATATGTAGATCTCCTGCCATTGTAACCGACTCTGTGTAACCCTAGCCCTCTCCGGTGTCGATATAAACCGGAGAGTTTTAGTCCGTAGGACGAAGGACAATCATACCATAGGCTAGCTTCTAGGGTTTAGCCTCTCTGATCTCGTGGTAGATCTACTCTTGTACTACCCATATCATCAATATTAATCAAGCAAAGACGTAGGGTTTTACCTCCATCGAGAGGGCCCGAACCTGGGTAAAACATCGTGTCCCCTGCCTCCTGTTACCATCCGGCCTAGACGCACAGTTCGGGACCCCCTACCCGAGATCCGCCGGTTTTGACACCGACATTGGTGCTTTCACTGAGAGTTCCTCTGTGTCGTCACTTTTAGGCCCGATGGCTTCTCCGATCATCAACAGTGATGCGATCCAAGGTGAGACTTTTCTCCCCGGACAGATCTTCATATTCGGTGGCTTTGCACATCGGGCCAATTCGCTTGGTCATCTGGAGCAGATCGAAAGCTACTCCCTTGGCCATCAGGTCAGATTTGGAAGTTTGAACTACACGGCCGACATCCGCGGAGACTTGATCTTCGATGGATTCGAGCCACAGCCGAGCACGCCGCACTGTCACGATGGGCATGATTTAGCTCTGCCACCGAACAGTGCCCTGGAGGCCGCACCTGTGTCCGCTCCGACCCCTAGCTCGGAGCCGATCACTCCAATTGAGGATGGGTGGTTAGACACCGCCTCGAGGACTGCAATCTCTATGGCGATCGAGCCGAACACCAGCCCTATTCTCTGTGAAGCCCGTGACTACAAGGAGCCGGACTCCTCTCCAGACTCCGAGCCCTCCGTGCCCCGACCGATCGATTGGGCGCCGATCATGGAGTTCACCGCCGCAGACATCTTTCAGCACTCGCCCTTCGGCGATATTCTGAATTCACTAAAGTCTCTCTCTTTATCAGGAGAGCCCTGGCCGGACTATGGTCAACAAGGTTGGGATGCGGATGATGAAGAAATTCAAAGCCCACCCACCACCCACTTCGTAGCCACTGTCGATAATTTAAACGACGTGCTCGACTTCGACTTCGAAGACATCGACGGTATGAACGACGATGTAGGAGATGAACACGAACCAACGCCTATAAGGCACTGGACAGCCACCTCATCTCATGATGTATACATGGTGCACACACCCAAAGGAAGTGACGACGAGGAACACAGGGATGCAACGAGGGATCGTTGACTCGAAAAGCAATCAAAGCAGCGACATAAGCGCCGCTCCAAGCCTGCCTCGACAGAGACAACAGCCATACAGACCCAGCCATAGAGCAGGACGAGCCGGCGGACGATGAACATGCCTTCGAGCAAGCGTCCGAACAGGGAAACTTCGATAAACAAACTGAACACCCCGTCCCTGGCGAAAACAACAGTCCGGACAACCTTACGCCAGATAAACTCATGGTGCAGAAGAACCTCCACAAAAGGCTCGTCGCCACTGCGCATAGCCTGAAAAAGCATAAGCGAAAGCTCAAAACTGCGGAAGATACACTCAGAATCAGATGGAGCAAAGTACGCAACACCGCAGAAAAATATGCCGGAAGTCGCCGCACAAAAAGCTATCCAAAGCGAAAGCTACTGCCTAAATTTGACGAGGAGGCCTTAGAGCCCCCGCAGTCAAAAAATAGGAAAGTCATCCGGTCGGATGGACGACCGCATGACCAGCATGGAGCGGCAAGCGGTGCCGCACACAAGCCGGCACGCGATCCACCAAAGGATCCACATCAAAAAGACGGCCTAGCCAGATCAATATACGGGCCAAGAAAGCAAGCTCTAGTAAGCAATGCAACACAACAAATATCCGAACATCACGGCACACCCAAATACAGGGGTGCCGCACACCCCCTATGTTTCACCGATGAGGTGCTGGACCATGAATTTCCAGCGGGATTCAAGCCCGTGAACATAGAGAAGTACGATGGAACAACAGACCCTGGGGTCTGGATCGAGGATTATATCCTCCACATACACATGGCCAGAGGAGATGACATCCACGCCATAAAATACTTACCCCTCAAGCTTAAAGGGCCAGCCCGGCATTGCCTCAAAAGCCTTCCCGAAAACACCATTAGAAGTTGGGAAGAGCTTGAGGATGCTATCCGGGCAAATTTTCAAGGGACCTATGTCCGCCCTCCGGATGCAGACGATCCCAGTCACATAACTCAACAGCCCAAAGAGTCAGCCCGGAAATTCTGGAACCGATTTCTTACTAAAAAGAATCATATAGTCGACTATCCGGACGCTGAAGCCCTAGCAGCTTTTAAGCACAACGTTCGAGATGAATGGCTCGCCAGACACCTCGGCCAAGAAAAGAAAAGAACAATGGCCGCATTAACAAGCCTCATGACCCGCTTTTGCGCAGGAGAGGACAGCTGGTTGGCAAGATGTAGCACCAGCGACCCATGTGCATCCGAAGTTAGGGATGGAAACGGAAAACCCCGGCGCAGCAAGGACCAGCGCCGGAATAAGGGAAACAGCCCAAAGAGCACGGCGGTCAACGCCGGATTCAAAAGCTCGCGGCAGAATCAGAGAAAGTCGTCCCTGAAGGATAACAGGGACGAGCTATCCAACTTAAACAAAATCTTGGACAAGATATGTCAAATACACAGTACTCCCGGGAAGCCTGCGAACCATACCCACAGAGATTGTTGGGTTTTCAAGCAAGCCGGCAAACTCAACGGTGAACACAAGGGGCTCGACACACCAAGTGAGGACGACGACGAACCCCACAAGCAGAGCACCAGAAAACAAAAGGATTTCCCACAAGAAGATAAAACAGTACACTTACTTCACGTGACGAACAGAACGGCACCACCACAGATACGCGCCATACAGCCTATATCCCAAAGGAGTCTCGCCAATGGTTCTTAAAACCGATCACCTTCGACAATCAGGATTACTCTAGAAGTATCCGAAACGCAGGCTGGACTGCCTTGGTATTAGATCCAATAAACGGCGGACTCCATTTTACAAATATCCTGATGGACGGCGGCAGTGGTCTAAACCTGTTATACTAGGACACAATCCGCAACATGGGGATAAACCCAACCAAAATTTGCCATAGCAAAACCTCCTTTCAAGGGGTAACGCCAGGCTCGGATGCCCGTTGCATGGGTTCTCTCCGGCTAGAAGTTATGTTCGGCTCCCTCGATAACTTCCGTTGCGAACAGCTAACTTTCCACGTCGCCCCATTCTCAAGTAGCTATCAAGCACTGCTGGGACGCGAAGCTTTCGCCCGCTTTAACGCAATACCGCATTATGCATCTCTTATGCTTAAGATGCCCGGTCCACGAGGCATCATCTCATTAAAGGGAAAACATTGAGTATTCCTCCCACGCGGAAAATAGTGCGGCTGCCTTGTCAGCCCCACAATAAAGAGGTTTCACCAGCCAAAGCATCGAAACAGGTCGTCAAGACCACGGACACGGCTAGATGAGTCCGGCATAAACATACAATAGATAAAGGCTTAATAACCGTATACCCCTGCACTAGGGGCTCCGTGCATATAAAACAAGAGACAATAAAGCCCAATTTTACCCATTTCGATTTATACTTTGTTTATTTAGTATAACTCATGTTCGGCACGATCTTTCTTTAACTAAGTTCCTCTCTTTTACAGATGAACAACGTGCTACACCCGTCCAGGATACGGCACAACGGAGACACAGGCACAGACGTGCAACAGGGACCCGTTCCAAGGATTCTTTTCAGATTAAGACCATGCATAAATATTTTTTACTGTCTCTTGTTGATACACATCCCCTGGTTTCTTGGTATAACCAAGGAGGAGGCTGGCGTTTTGGCATGTGGCTACGTTAGAGTTTTGCGCGTACCTAGACACTAGGGGCTTATTACTAAGGGCGTTACCCCGTCCGCCCTCATAAAGACCGAATACCTTAGGGAGTGTTCGGCGTCGCGAGTTTGGCCTTATATGCATCAGCTCCGAATCATGTCTTTGGTCAAATGTTGGGTTTGCCCGGCTCCTGTGTTTTGCTGCCTTACGTTCCGCTCTATCGGCTAAGGCGGCACCAGGAGAACTACTGCGATTGTGCCCCGGTTCGGCCAGGCGAGCACCTCAGTAGAGAAAGCCGAAAACTGACTGTCATGATATAGCGCGAGACTGGTCAACCACTCAATGACTTACCGGAATCTTTAGGATTCCTCCGCATTAACGAAGGGCCGTTTCCCGGCCAGGCACATACGCGCCCCGAGTTCGGGCGAGCGCAGGCGCCACCAGGGGCTATATAAGTAGCCTCAATGTCAAACTCCTCTAGCTAAGTGAAAGTGATAAAGCATCATAGTCCGATTGCCTAGTTCTCTGCGCTATCACCTCCTTTGTAGGACCAAGACATTGGATCAAGTGTGAAAATGCGCCTTCTGCGAACACCCCCGCATTATGTGCGTGGGGGCTGAAGCCGACGACTGCCATCTTTCAGATTATATACACGTATATGTTAAACGGCCGCACATGAGGTATTCCAATACTTGCAGGCACAAGTATAAAAAGCTTCTACAATTAACAAAATATTGTTTTACAATAATACATGCTATTCGAATATAGTATCCTTCGAGCACTGCGTCTCTATTAAACGAGCGCCTTGTAGAACTTCCTAAAAAGAGCGCTCGGCGGGTACTCGGCTTCCATCCGAGTCTGGGGATGCAACAGTGGTGGCTTCCATTTCTGCCCAGTAAGTCTTGACACGGGCAAGAGCCATCCGCGCACCCTCTATGCACGCTGACCTCTTCATCGCATTGATATGCGGCGCCGCACCAAGGAACTGCTACACCAAGTTGAAATAACTTTTCGGCTCTGGCCTCTCTGGCCACAGATGATTCATCACATACTTCATGGCAAGTCCGGACAACCTATTTAGCTCGGCCCATTCGGCCAAACGATCGGCTAATGACAGTGGACGCTTTGGATTGTGGAACTGCGACCAGAAGAGCTTTTCCACTTCGCGATCTTCTTGATCTTGGAAGTGTTCGACCGCATCTACGGCACTCGATGCTAAATCCAGATAGGTGTCTGCCGTACTCCACATCTGGTCTAACGGAGCATGTTTAGGATCACAGAACTTCCTCCACGGCATAAAGGGCTTTCCAGCCGCGATCTCGCCGGCCTGACGTAGCTCCTCCTTCATAGCTCTCATCGTAGAGCGAGCATCCTTGGCATCGGCAACGGCCTTCTTCAGGTCCGTCCGTTCCGCCCGATCTTCTTTTTCAACAAGCTTGTAACGGTCAGCAGTGTTCTTCAGCCTCACGGCCATCTCGGCCATTTCCTTCTTGCTTCGGCAGTGAGCAGCCTGTTCGGCTTTCAGCTCTTCAATTGCCTTTCCGACAGCCGCATCACTTTTCCTGGCTTGCTCCTTGGCTCGGGCAAGTTCCGCCCGAAGATTCTCCATGGCAGCAGCACCATCTGCATCAAGCACACACATTGTAAGATACTGGCATAAAGCTCCTCTTACCAGGCGCCGCCGACGGAATTACATACCTTGTGCCTCGTCAAGCCGCTTGTGGACAAGCGCGATGTCGGCATCTGCCACGTCAAGTTGCCGCTTTATCTCGGCAAATCCATCAGTCCGGCTGGCCACCGGACACTTCGCCACCTACGTATAAAGGCGGCATATTAGACCTGGGATTATGATCCTCTGTGCGCCGTCACTTTTGACAACACACAGAGTCTCAGGGGCTACTATCTACACATGGCGCATCTTATTTATGCGCAACTGTCCAAAAGGGTACATTATTTCGCGTACCTCAAAACCTGTCAGTAAACTCCTGATGGCCTCGTACAATCCTCTCTCCGCGGATGAAATCCTCTCAATCACCGTACCCATCAATGCACGGTGCTCCTCTGAGATGGATGCTCGCCCTAGCAGATCCTTCAGCTCCTCCGACCACGCACCAGATGGCGTCGGACTCGTCCGATGGCCCTTTTCGAAGGTCGGACGCGGAGGGCTTTGGGGGCCATATGACTACCTTCCGGCCCCGCCGGATTTGGAGAAACCCTCCGCGACGATACCTCAGGGTCGCCCGCCTCGCAAGGCGGTACGGCAGGGGGAGGCTTTCCGCTCTCCATCATCTCCGGAAGAAGTTCCCCGAAAGACGAGCTCTGCTGAGAAGGGCTAAGGTCCGAGCTACAAGGTAAATTTTCCATTACTTTTCTTAGATATAAAGAAGGGATTTCTCTCGTTTCTTAAAAAGAAAACTCCTCTCTACTTACGGCTCGGTGGAGGGCTGATCCCCTTGAGGGCATAATTCGGACGAAGTATCCCCCAGCAAAGGACCCTCTGGCGAAGATTTCTTCCCCCGCTTTAAGGCCATGGTCTCCGGGTCTTCAGAGGCGGTCCTCTTCTTCCCCTGAGGAGAGGAATTTTCGATTCCTCCCTTCCGAACAACCTCCTTTGAGAAGGCTGTAGCTTCCTTGTCCCCTCCCTCGCTTACCTTTGAAGGCACAACCTCTGACATCCTGACTAGCACGGGACCCGGCGTGGTCTCGGGGAGGGTCCGGACACCTGATTAGCTTTGCTTTCGCTACCCACTCCTGTTTAAAGGACAGCTCTTTTAGGGGCAATTTTATGATAAATATACGGATAGCGGGTCTGGGCACAAGGCTACTTACTTGAGTATCCGGACGATTGCAGCTTAGACCTGCGTCCTCCGTAGAATCCGGACACACTACTTGTGGTCCGAAGAACAATTTGTACATCTCCACGGGCGTCATGCCAAGAAAATGTTGGAGAACTCGTGGTCCCTCCCGGTTGAACTCCCACAGGCGGAGGGGGCGACGTTTGCAGGGCAAAACTCGACGAATTAACATAACCTGCGTCACCATCACCAGACGGATGTCTCTTTCCAGGAGATCTCGGATGTGGCCCTGCAACAGGGGCACGTCCTTTGCCGGCCCCCAGTCCAGCCCCGTATTGACCCATGACGCCAGTCGTGGCGGGGGACCCGAGCGAAAGGCAGGTGGCGCCACCCACTTAGGGTCCCTGGGAGCGGTAATATAAAACCACTCTCGTTGCCATAAGCTGGAGTCCTATTGACAAGAGCCCTTGGGCCATGGAGTACCAGCGTTCTTGCTTATAAAAGCACCTCCGCACTTCGCGTGCCGTCCCTCGATCATCTTCGGCTCTACTTTGAAGGTCTTGAGCCATAGTCCGAAGTGAGGAGTGATACGGAGGAAGGCTTCACACACGACGATGAATGAGGAAATATGGAGGATGGACTCCGGGGCTAAGTCGTGAAATCCCTGCCCATAATAATACATGAGCCCCCTCACAAAGGGATCCGTCGGGAAGCCTAGCCCCCGAAGGAAGTGAGACATGAACACCACACTCTCACCGGGCTTGGGAGTGGGAATGACCTACCCTTGAGCAGGCAGCCTATGCGAGATTTCGCCGGTCAAGAACCTGGCCTCTCTCAACTTCAGCACGTCCTCCTCTGTGACGGAGGAGGGCATCCATCGGCCTCGAAGGTCGGAACCGTACATTGTCGAAGGTCCGAAGCACCTGAAATCTGGAACCTTGGGTGTTGGAACTCGAGGCGAAGGGCGAACTCGTTTGAGATTGAAAGAAAGGAGTAAGGCCTTGGTCTCTTTATAAGGGGTTGAATACCAAGGGCCTTCCCCGTGAACGTTTGGGACTCGCCTTTGATCGAGAAAATATACCAACGGGTACGCACTAGTGCAGAACCGGGCAATAGCACCGGTTCGTAAGGCCCTTTAGTGTCGGTTCCATAACTGGCACTAAAGTGTGGTCACTAAAGGCCCCCCCTCTAGTACCGGTTCAGCACGAACCGGTGCTAAAGGGCAACCACGTGGCACGAGCCAGCTCCGGGGGCCGGGAGCCCTTTAGTACCGGTTGGTAACACCAACCGGTACTAAAATGTTTGGGGTTTTTTTGGTTTTATGATTTCTTTTTCATTTAATTTTGTGTTTTCCATTTTAATTCTTTTTCTTTTGCTGGTATTTTACGATACTACACATTGTACACGTTATGCATATACATATATATATATATATATATAAATAGAATTTCTAGTAGAACCAATCATATATATATCATCAATGTCTCACAAACCACCATATTAATTCACACATACACACATGTATAGCTATATACAATTTCTCCTACATATGCATGTTGCCTTCGGAGCCAGTGGCATTAGCCTAATTGGTGCCTTTGGAGCACGATGACAATTAGAAGTGGTTCATGACCTGGTCGATGGGGGCGGTAGCGGGTAATAGTATTCTCCCTTCGGATTTATGACCTGGCCGAGCAAAAATCCGGCTATTTCCTCTTGTAGTGCTTTTATGCGCTCCGTTCCTAGGAGCTTGTCCCGCACCTCTTTGAACTGTTAAGAAGGAGATCAATATGTATGTGTATTAGTTGTGTGACTACATATCGATAATGGTGTAAAAATTGTGAATAGTGTTCTGACAAGCGTACCCATTCCTATCTTTGACATCTGCTCCTTTCGGACGCCATCATGCGAATGTTCTTGCAAACGCAGAATGCACACAGATTAGTCCCCTGTGCCTGCTTCAGGTCCTTTATTACGAGAATGGAATTTAATTTGATCAGATAATAATTAATCAAGCATGATAATTAAAGAGATGGCAGCTAGCTAGCTAGCTAGTACTACTTAATTACTTACCTTGGGTCAAAACCATTTCAGCTGTCGTTTCCATTCGCCTTCCATGACGCTAATGAACCTTGCCCAAGCCCTGCCCGCCAACAAAGAAAATGAATAAAGGGGTTATTAAATAGTTCATATCATGAAATGACGAACTAAATAGGCCGAGATATATAGTTAATAATGATTGAAATTACCTGTTGACTATCCCAAACAAGATGTTATAGTCACTATTTGCTTTGAGTAGTGAGTCTAGTATTTGAACTGTTCTGGCGTCAACTTTAGTGATACACAAGATCTAGTGAAATCTGCATGCACACACGTTTGCATGTCTTAATTAAGCGGGCATATGTAAGCAAAAACATGTAGCTAGCTAGTAGGCAAAAACAGAGAATTTGTAGTACAAGAAAGTGTGACTCACTGGAAGTTGTAAGGAAGTAGTATATCTTCATTGTATTTGAGGTGCTTCAAGAACTCTAGCATGCTGTCCTCTACCTGCTTTTCATGATGCTTGTTTATTGTCCATGTGTATTCATTAACGGTGTTTGGGTCAATGAACCCAATGCCATAGCGTCCACCTTTTCTCATTTCATACATCTTCATCCTGCATAATACCACAGAAAAGAATATAGTGAGGATAATTATAGGTAATGATTGATCAAAAGGATCACTACAGCTAGCTTGAGACTTAAATTACAGAAAGAAATCACTTACAGACAATAGCAACTGACGATAGATTTGTCAAGTGCGTCTTGATTTTATAACTGAAACAGTTCAGAATACTCAACGGTCACAGGTTTCTCATGGTAGTAATGATCCTTCTTGACTTGCACCATGAGGGACTCTCGATCGGATCTCTTGGTAATGTCCATGTACCATTGATGTAATTCATACATTCTTGTTGGGAGCTTCTTGACCTCTTCTGGCTTGACCAAAGGTTGGCCCCGGGCATATTTCCGTTTTATTTCCTCCTCTGTAAGCACAGGCATGTCCTCGATCTCGAGGAGTTGTCCAACAGTGATTTTGAGAGTTTCAGCCTGCATTATATGCTCCTGGGTTATTACCACATCGCCCACCTCGGGAACGTAAACTGTTTGGCCACAATAATATTGGGCGCGCGTACTGTCACGTGTTGTTGGCGGCACAATAAGCGGGGGGATCGATTGCGCCGCCTGTTCTCCCAGCTGGGCAACGGTTTTCCCGCATTTTTTGACAGCTGCTTGTTGTTTGCTCGAGCTCGAGCTCGCCTCCTTCTGTAGACGTTGTCGATGTAACTTCCTGATGTGGCGCTCATAGTCTGTGTCAACAGGCTTAGGAGCTGGTGGTTGAGCCATGCGAATGAAGTGGTCAACTACTTCCACAGGCACTTTCTCCCTTGGCGGCGGTGGCGGTTTCGGTCCAAAATGGGCGTCGACTTCTGCCCGCACTATGGCATTGGTTTGCTCCTCGGTCCTGTCGTAAGCCCTCTCAGGAAGAGGAGTAGTGAGGTTTGGACCATATTTATATCGCTTGCCTCCGCCTGTACTTCCTGTACTATGACCTCGACTCGTACTGCTACGCACCATAGCTGCGGGGTGTCTCTTCTGCGATTGCTGAGGCGGCGGAGACGGCTGGTGGGGCTGAGTTGGACGAGGAGGAGTGGCCTGAAGCTGTGCCGGACTTGCAGTGGCCTGAGGTTGTGCCAGACTTGGAGGAGGAGTGGATGTCTGACGCTGTGTCGGACTTGGAGGAGGAGTGGCCTCACACTTTGCCAGACTTGGAGGAGGAGGAGTGGCCTCACGCGTTGGTGGACTTGGAGGAGCGGGAGTCTGCTGACTCGGTGGCGGACTTTGACGAGGAGTCGGGTGACGCGGTGTCGGTGGCCTTCGAAAGATGATGCAATCCTATCTCCATAGGATGATACGATGTTTGGCATCTCCGAGTGTGTGCTCCTCATCACCTCCAGGAATGTCAAGCTCTAGCCCCGAATATTGGTCCACCACCTCATCAACCACGACACGAGCATAGCCTGCTGGAATCGGGTTGCAATGGAAGGTTGCATCGGGGGAATTTGTATAAGCAACACCGTCCGCCACCTTCAAGGATATGTTCTTAATTTTGAAGTGTAGCTCGCAGTTAGTGTTCTCCGCGATATCATCCACGGGGTATCTATCCAGCATTGCGTCAAACGGGGCGGAACCCATGGTGCTTCTCAGCATGGATGGGGTGGTGGTATCCAATGCTGGATCATCCGCTAGCTGCTGCAGCTGCTGAGACCCCCTTTGCTGGCTAAGTGAGTCGATCTGCTCCTGCTGCCGCTGGAATTTGATTGCCAAGTCCGCGTGCGCTGATTCTAGGCCTTGAAGGAGTGCATAGTCGAGCTTCCTCTGCTCCTCCTCCATCTTCCTCTTCTTCTCCTCCGCAATCTTCTTTCTCGCACGGGTTCTGTAGTCGGCGTTCCAGTCCAAAAACCCCTCATACCACGGAATAGCGCCCATGCCTCGTGTTCTTCCCGGGTGTTTAGGATTTCCCAAGGCATGCGTAAGCTCGTCGTTCTCTCTGTTGGGCTCGAACAACCCGGATCGAGCCTCTTCTATTGCAACAAGTAGCTTATCTTCGGCTCCGTCCAGACATGCCTTCTTGGAAACTTTGCATGTCTTCGGGTCCAACTCCCCCCCCCCCATGCGCATAGAACCAAGTCCTACACCTAGGGGGCCAGCTCAATGTTTCTGGAGTGACACTTGCATCCAGCATCTCTTTCTCAGACTTATCCCACTTAGGCATTCCCACCGCCTAGCCACCTGGCCCCAGCTTATGGAACTTATCCTTTTTTGCGGCATTGGCCTTGTTTATTCTTGACCGTTCCTTACATAATTCTGAATCCTTGAATTTCACGAAATCATCCCAATGAGCACTTTGATTCTCTAGTGTTCCCTTGAATACTGGAGTCTTCCTTCCTCCCTTGACGTACTTGTCCCATTCACGATTCTTGTGGTTCTTGAATGCAACCGCCATCTTCCTAAGAGCAGCATCCTTGACTTTCTGCACATCTGCTTCTATGAAATGATCTGGTAGGGTGAAATGTTCCATGAGAGTATCCCAAAGCAGACTTTTTTGTCTGTCGTCGACAAAAGTAAGATCTGGACGTGGCTTTGCTGGCTTTCTCCATTCTTGAAGGGAGATCGGGAGTTGGTCCTTCACAAGAACTGCGCACTGACGAACGAACTTGTCCGCAATCTTCTTAGGCGCTAATGGTTCGCCATTACGTTTGATTGCCTCGATATTATACTTTACGCCCTCCTTCAACTTTTTGTTCGGGCCTCATTTCGTCCTTTTGCCTGAAGATTTGCTCGATCCGGATGGCTGAAAGAAGAAAGATCGATTCGTTAATATATCTTCAACTCATTTAAAACATGTGATGATCACCAGATGCCTGCTTATATAAATATATATACCTCTCCGGTGTTGTCATAATCGTAGTTCATGACTTCATCAATTCGGTCGTCGCGATCGAATATCATATCACCCTCTCCGGTGTTGTTTAGAAATTCGGAGCCGTCATAATCTTCTTCATTCTGATCATCATCTGGCCCGCGTATTATATCGAACATGGTCTGTTCTCCCTCTCTGTTGGTATTGTCCACCATAGCTTTTATTTAACTATGCCAAAAGAAATATAAAAAAATTTAGTATTCAAATTACATCGTCTCGAATAATAGATATAATCTAAAATACATCGTCTCGAATAATAGATATAATCTCGAATACATCATCTCGAATAATAGATATAATCTCGAATACATCGTCTCGAATAATAGATATAATCTCGAATACATCGTCTCGAATAATAGATATAATCTCGAATACATCGTCTCGAATAATATATAATCTCGAATACATCGTCTTGAATATTATATATCGAGTACATCACTGGCTAGGTAGCTAATAAAGATCGAATACTACAGAAGAATCTAGGACACTCGCGGTTCCTGCGGCGCGGGCGGTGGACACCCAAAGAGAAGGAACCCTCACAGGATCATAGCTGAAGTGAGATCCCTGAAGAAACTGCCAGGTATTGGAGAACCTGCCGCCCTCTAACGCAACCATGTAGCGATGGACGTGCTCGTTCTCCTCCCTGACACGGCGACGTACCACCTCCGGCGGGGCCGACTCCCTCCGCACCAAAACTGGCCCACGCGAACGCCACCAAATGAGATCAGGGTCGACGACGGGACCCGGGGCCGGGTTCCTCATCAAGCGGCGCGCCCCTCCAGGCAACACCTCCCAGTGCCAGCCCGGCGGAGCCCAGTCCCGGACATGGGTCAGTCGGACGTCGTCGCGGACGGGTCGACGGCGAGGATGCGGGCCAGGCATCGTCGAGAACAAATACTAGCTATATGCTCGCAAAAAGTAGCATTTTTTTAATGATTGGATTTTGATAACTAAAATTTCTAACATTTCTATATAACTAACATTTCTATAACATTTCTAATATTTTAGAACTAAAAAAAAGAAAAATTTCAAACTTTTTTATAACTATTTCTATAACTAAAAAACAGAAAAATTTCTAACAATTCTAACTTTTTTATAACTATTTCTATAACTAAAAACAGAAAAATTTCTAACAATTCTAACATTTCTAACTATTCTAACAATTCTAACATTCCTAACTATTTCTAAAAAACAGAAAAATTTCTAACAATTTCTAAAAAACAGAAAAATTTCTAACAATTCTAACTTTTTATAACTATTTCTATAACTAAAAAACAGAAAATTTTCTAACAATTCTAACATTTCTAACTATTCTAACAATTCTAACATTTCTAACTATTTCTAAAAAATAGAAAAATTTCTAACAATTTCTAAAAACAGAAAAATTTCTAACTATTTGTATAACTAAAAAACAAAAAATGTATGTGTGTGTGTGTGCGCGCGCTCACCGGCGAGGCGAGAGGCGACGGGGGGCGGCGATGGGGACGGCGACGGGTGCGGCGACGACGGGGATGACGACGACGGGGACAGGGACGGGGCAGCGTTGACGGGGACGGGGGCGTACGGGCTGGGGCGGCGACGACGATGGCGACGTACGGGGCGGCGACGACGGGGACGGGGACGACGCGGGACGGGGCGGCGGTGACGACGGGGACGACAGGGACGGGGACGACGGGGCGGCGATGACGGGGACGGGGCGGCGACGGGGGCGGCGACGAGGGATGGAGACGTATGGGGGGCGCGGCGGGCAACGGTGCAGAGGAGAAGAAGCAGATGAGAAACTAAAATTTTCGTAAGTGTTGTTTATATAGGAGGGGCCTTTAGTACCGGTTGGAGCCACCAACTGGAACTAAAGGCCTGTTTTGGCCAGGCCAAGCGGCGGGAAGCGACCCCCTTTAGTACCGGGTGGTGGCTCCAACCGGTACTAAAGGCCCCCCCTTTAGTACCGGTTGGTGCCACGACCCGGCACTAAAGGGGGTGCGTTGGCGCAGGTGCGGTGCGGCAAGTTTAGTCCCACCTCGCTAGCCGAGGGGCGACCGCACTGGTTTATAAACCCCCGTGCGGTAGCTCTCTCGAGCTCCTCTCCAAAGCAGGCCTACTGGGCCTACATGTTCTGTGCTGCCCTGTAGGCCTACTGGGCCTTTGCGGGCCTGCATCCTGGCCCAACAACAGGTTGGGTTTCTAGTCGTATGCCGGCCGCTTTGGCCTAGTAGGCGGGCTTTTTTTATTTTTTTTTGCTTTATTTATTTTTGAGTTGTTTTTTTTGTGTATTTAGAGTTTCTTTGTGAATATTTTTGCTTTAGGTACAAAAAATTACAAACTATCTATTAGTGCCCGTAGTTTTCAAATTTGAATAGTTTAAATTTTGAATTATTTGAAATTAGTATGAATCACTAGTTTGTGAATAACTTAACTTTAAAAATCATTAAAGGCATGAAAGAATTTGTTTGCACATAAAATTTCTTCGCGTTTCAAATGCCAAAACACATAATTAACTACCCTAACTATTACAGAGATTCCCTTCTGGGTGTGAAACACAGAAGAAAGTGATGATAGTGAAGCCGATCACATCCCAGATCTTTGGGTGTGAAACTTTTTCTTCGCGTGTGTCCCTTTGCGCCGTAACCATGGAAAATCTTCAACATTTAACGGGATGCTCGGGTCAATATTCACTGTGAATGGAGCAATTTCATCAAACTTTTCATAATCTTCTGACTTGTCTGTCTTGTCATCCACTCCCACGATGTTTCTCTTCCCAGAAAGAACTATGTGCCGCTTTAGCTCATCTTACGATGCATTCGCTTCCTTATCTTTTCTTTTTCTTGGCTTGGTAGACATGTCCTTCACATAGAAAACCTGTGCCACATCATTGGCTAGGACGAATGGTTCGTCTGCATACGCAAGATTGTTGAGATCCACTGTTGTCATTCCGTACTGCGGGTCTTCCGTTACCCCGCCTCATGTTATATTGACCCATTTGCACCGAAACAAAGGGACCTTCAAACCACGTCAATAGTCAAGTTCCCATATGTCCTGTATATAACCATAATATGTTTCCTTTCCCGTCTTGGTTTCTGCATCAAAGCGGACACCACTGTTTTGGTTGGTGCTCTTATTATCTTGGGCAATCGTGTAAAATGTATTACCATTTACCTCATACCCTTTGAAAGTCATTATATTCAAAGATGGTAACTGGGACAGCAAGTACAGGTCATCTTCAATAGAGGTGTCATGCATGGTACGTGTCTGCAACCAGCTGGCGAAACTCCTAGTTTGTTCACGTGTAATCCAGTCATCAGACCGCTCCGGGTGTTTGGAGCGTAGCAAATTCTTGTGTTCATCCATATACGGAGCCACCAAGGCGGAATGCTGTAGAACTGTGTAGTGTGCTTCAGTGAGAGAATGTCCGTCCATACATATTATTTGTTCCCCTCCTAGCGTGCCTTTTCCATCCAGTCTGCCCTTATGTTGCGATTCAGGAACACCAATCGGCTTAATGTCAGGAATAAAGTCAATACAAAACTCAATGACCTCCTCATTTTGACGGCCCTTGGAGATGCTTCCTTCTGGCCTAGCATGGTTATGAACATATTTCTTTAAGACTCCGTTGAACCTCTCAAAGGGGAACATATTGTGTAGAAATATAGGACCCAAAACGTTAATCTCTTTGCATAGGTGAACTAGGACGTACGTCATGATGTTGAAGAAGGATGGTGGGAACACCAACTCCAAACTGACAAGACATTGCACCAAATCATTCTCTAACCTTGGTATGATTTCTGGATCGATTACCTTCTGAGAGATTGCATTGAGAAATGCACATAGCTTCACAATGGCTCATCGAACGTTTTCCGGTAGAAGCCCCCTCAATGCAACCAGAAGCAGTTGCGTCATAATCACGTGGAAGTCATGAGACTTTAGGTTCTGGAATTTTTTCTCTGCCATGTTTATTATTCCCTTTATATTCGACGAGAAGCCAGACGGTACCTTAATACTGAGCAGGCATTCAAAGAAGATTTCCTTCTCTTCTTTGGTAAGAGCGTAGCTTGCATGACCCTGATGTATGCCGTCTTTTCCATGCATACGTTGCTGGTCCTCTCGTGCCTCAGGTGTATCTTTTGTCTTCCCATACACGCCCAAGAAGCCAAGCAGGGTCACACAAAGATTCTTCGTCACGTGCATCACGTCGATTGCGGAGCGGACCTTTAGGTCTTTCCAATAGGGCAGGTCCCAAAATATAGATTTATTCTTCCACATGGGTGCGCGTCCTTCAGTGTTGGAACAGGTTGTCCACCAGGACCCTTTCCAAGGACCACCTTCAAATCCTTGACCATATCATGTACATTAGCACCAGTATGGTGGCGAGGCTTCGTCCGGTGATCCGCCTCACCTTTGAAATGCTTGCCTTTCTTTCTTACGGGATGACTGCTCGGAAGAAATCGACGATGTCCCAGGTACACATTCTTCTTACAATTAGCCAAATATATACTGTCAGTATCGTCCAAACAGTGCGTGCATGCGCGGTATCCCTTGTTTGTCTGTCCTGAAAGGTTACTGAGAGCAGGCCAATCATTGATGGTCACGAGCAGCAACGCCTTTAGGTCAAATTCTTCCCCCATGTGCTCATCCCACACACGTACACCTGTTCCATTCCACAGTTGTAAGAGTTCTTCAACTAATGGCCTTAGGTACACATCAATGTCGTTGCCGGGTTGCTTAGGGCCTTGGATGAGCACTGGCATCATAATGAACTTCCGCTTCATGCACAACCAAGGAGGAAGGTTATACAAACATAGAGTCACATGCCAGGTGCTATGGTTGCTGCTCTGCTCCCCAAAAGGATTAATGCCATCTGCGCTTAGACCAAACCAAACGCTCCTTGCGTCATCTGCAAACTCCTTCCCGTACTTCCTTTCGATTTTTCTCCACTACGACCCGTCAGCAGGTACTCTCAACTTTCCGTCTTTCTTACGGTCTTCTCTGTGCCATCGCATCGCCTTGGCATGCTCTTTGTTTTGGAACAAACATTTCAACCATGGTATTATAGGAGCATACCACATCACCTTGGCAGGAATCTTCTTCCTGGGGCGCTCGCCCTCGACATCACCAGGGTCATCGCGGCTGATCTTATAGCGCAATGCACCACATACCGGGCAAGCGTTCAAATCCTCGTACTCACCGCAGTAGAGGATGCAATCATTAGGGCATGCATGTATCTTCTGCACCTCTAACCCTAGAGGGCAGACAACCTTCTTTGCTTCGTACATACTCTCGGGCAATTCGTTGTCCTTTGGAAGCATATCCTTTATCATTACCAGCAACTTTCCAAATCCTTTGTCAGATACACCATTCTCTGCCTTCCATTGCAGCAATTCCAGTGTGGTGCCCAGCTTTTTCTTGTCACCTACGCAATTCGGGTACAACAATTTTTTGTGATCCTCTAACATGCGCTGCAACTTCTTCTTCTCCAAATCACTTGCGCAGTTTCTCTTTGCATCGGCAATGGCCCGACCTAGATCATCAACGGGCTCATCTGATGCCTCTTCTTCAGCTTCTTCCCGCATTGCCGGCTCAGCTTCTTCCTGCATTACCAGCTCAGCTTCTTCCCGCATTACCGGCTCAGCTTCTTCCCCCATTGTTGTATCATCGTATTTAGGGAACCCATGGCCAGGATAGCTGTCGTCGTCCTCTTCTTCTTCATTGTCTTCCATCATAACCCCTCTTTCTCCGTGCTTACTCCAAACATTATAGTGGGGCATGAAACCGGACTTAAACAGGTGGACGTGAATGGTTCTTGACGTAGAGTAATTGTGACCATTCTTACAGCGAGCACATGGACAAGGCATAAAACCATCCGCCCGCTTGTTTGCCTCAGCCGCAAGTAGAAAAGTATGCACGCCCTCAACGAGCTGGAGAGAGCATCGGTCATCGTACATCCATTGCCGGCTCATCTTCATTACACAACACCGAATAGACCAAATTAATACAAGTTCATACATAAAGTTCATACAACACTTAAATGCAACAAACAAATAACTCTCTAGCTAAAGCATTTAAATGCAACAACAAATACGATCAAGATCGCAACTAAGGTAACAATGGATCCAACAGCATAATGATACCAAGCCTCACTATCGATGGCATATTTTCTAATCTTTCTAATCTTCAAGCGCATTTTCTCCATATTGATCTTGTGATCATCGACGACATCGGCAACATGCAACTCCAATTCCATCTTCTCCCCCTCAGTTATTTTCAATTTTTCTTTCAAGTACTCGTTTTCTCTTTCAACTAAATTTAACCTCTCGACAATAGGGTCGGTTGGAATTTCCGGTTCACATACCTCCTAGAAGAAATTGCATATAAATCAAATACTAGCACATATATATATATATATCCTCCCAAATTACTAAACTCACAAATTAATCACTATATAAAGCATTGTAAGAGCTAATCTAGCAATGAGAGATGAAAGGACAAAGTTGCTAACCTTTGTGATCCTTTGAATGGATGGGGGCCTTCAAATCTTGACAAATTTTGGGCAAAATGTGTGATGAGCTCGAGAGGAATAGGGGAAGAACAGAGAGGAGAGGGGAAAGGGGAAGAACAGGGCGAGCTCGGGTGGACGAAGGGTTTATGTAGGACGACCTTTAGTACCAGTTCGTGCCAAGAACCGATACTAAAGGGGCTGGAGGGGCCCCAGTCTGACAACATCCTGCCACCACTCTCATTAGTACCAGTTCGTGGCACGAACCGGTGCTAAAGGTTCGCCACGAACCGGTACTAATGAAAGCAGCCCGGCTAGCCATTGGAACCGGCACTAATGTATACATTAGTGCCGGCTCAAATACAAACCGGCACTAATGTGCTTCACGTTTGACCCTATCCGCAAGGATGACGAGGTGCAGGTCGACTGCAACCTTTTCCTTCGGAGCTGCTGCACAAATACAACGTCCACTCCATCCCTACGCGCAAGGACGACGAGGTGCAGGTCGACTGCAACCTTCTCCTTCGGAGCTACGACACAAATACAATGTCCGCTCCATCCTTATCCGCAAGGACGACGAGGTGCAGGTCGACTGCCACCTTCTCTTTCGGAGCCGCAACACAAATACAACGTCCGCTCCATCCCTATCCGCAAGGACGAAGAGGTGCAGCAAGCAAAGTCCATCCAAAGGCAAACACAAGCACATTTGGAGATAAACCAAATTCAGATAAATACTAAAAGGTTCCAAGCAGCAAATCAAAAGTACTCGGGCACCAAGCCCGAAGGAGTTTAACAGTTACAGAAACCACTCGGCATTCCGAGGTATATTTAAAGCGTATCCAAGTTTCATAAGATTGTTCACTCAGCCGGAGGAGGACTGGCAGGCTCCACGAATGAGTCCAGATCGATCCCATCAGCAATCCGTGTAGCGGCAACAATTAAAGTCTCCATGAAGGACTGGAAGTCGTGCTTTTTGGTGTTAGCGACTTTGATCGCAGCCAGCTTGTCTTCACGAACCTCCTTGCAATGGACTCGCACCAGGGACAACGCCACGTCAGCACCACACCAGGCGGAGGATTTCTTCCATTCTTGCACTCGGTCAGGGATCTCGTTCAGTCAAGTCATCAGAGATTCCAGATCATTCTGAAGCGTCGCCTCCGGCCAAAGCGTCGAATCGATTCGACAGACAACCTCCTTCAGCCGTGCGAGGTAGCTTGTGGCGCTGGCGATACGGGACTCCAGTTGGAGCACGTTCATCGCAGTTTCGTCGCAGACCGGGGAAGTGATAGGGTCCAGACCCGTCTCAACCCTTCCAGTTTCTTCGTCAAAGTCTTGACAAAGTTCTGCAGCCGAAAGTCAATTCAATCAACCGAGCAAAATACGATGGCAAGCATCAACACAGTCGGATTAAAAGAAATACCTCCCAGCACGAGATAAAGCTTCTTGGCGAGGGTCCTCAGATAAGCTTCTGTGTCGTTCGTCTTGCGGATCGCAGACTCCAACTTTTTGTTTAGGGCGACCTTATCCTTCTTCAGGCTGCTCACTTTGCGGATAGCTTCATTAAGACAAGATGTCAGTCTAGTCACCTCTCCTTCAAGCGTTCCGACTGAAGCAAGCTTCTTGTCTGCGAGAGCGGTTTGGTCTTGGGCTTCTTTTTGGGTGGCGGCGAGGTTCGAGTCCTTCTTGTCCAGAGCCAACTTCATTTTCTCTGCAAAAGAAATAATCGAATCAAAAAAGAGATCAAAGAGATATATTGAAATTCAGTCGGCAATCAGTTACCTTCCATACCAGCGGCCTCGTCTTGAGCTTTTTTCAGATTTTGCTGAGCCAATTCCAAGTCCAAGTTGAGTTGCCTCTGCTTCTCTTCGAGTTCGGCAAACTTGGAGATAAGAGTACAAGACTTCTGCAGGAGGCAAGAGACAGGTCAATCGATAGGTTCGAAAGCAGTTCATTTTCGAGTGAATAAAACCTAAAGAAGTGGACAACAAGCTGTTCAAACCCCAGTCGACTGCCACCAGTTGACCGCGGTCTCGGGGACTACACCCAGTGGGTGCACTTGGCGTGCCCCCACCGGTTCTGATCCCACTCACCCGGCCCGCCGGAGTCGAGTGCAAGGAGTAAGAAAAAAGAGAAAGAACAATTGCACCGTCAAGAAAAGAAGAACTCAGAGCACAGTCGACTGCCAGCAGTCGACCGCGGTCTCGGGGACTACACCCAGTGGGTGCACTTGGCGTGCCCCCACCGGTTCTGATCCCACTCGCCCAGACAAAGTGGAAGAGCGAGACTACCAAAAACGACAGCAACACCCAGTGGGTGCTCTAATTCAACGCGAACAACAGGAGATTGTGCAGAAGAAGATTTTTCGAGAACAAAAACAATTGGAAAGTCTACTCACCTGGACGTTGGCCCGAAGAGCGGCAATAGCGTCGTAGGCAGCCTGACGGCTATCATGCACTATCTTCACCCGCTCCATCATCATATCAGCCTGTCGGATGGCTTCCGCAGCCGCTTCCAACTGGTTGTCTGGGACGGGGTAGTTGGTGAAAAAATGTGCAGACGACCCAGGTGCAGCTGCTTAAGGCTCCGTGGTGTGGAGTTGGATAGTTGAAGGCACCACAGGCGCGGTCGACCGCGTGGGATGCCCACTCGGCAAGGGTGCAGCGAACGTCAGAGCGGCCCTGCCCGCATCTTCGGCTTGACAGACGGGAGGCGTTGCAGTTGGTTCCTGCCGAGCCACCCTGCCAGCTGTTACCTTCTTTCTCTTCCTAGGCTTAGGAGCCACATCTTCGTCGTCGTCCGGAAGGTCAATGATGTTGGGTGGAGCTGCAAGATAGAACATTCGACCCCGAGTGAACCACTCGACCCTAAAAGGATCAATAGTCGAAATCGCAAGAGTTCATACCTGGGTTAGAGGTTACCGCATCCTCCATTTCCTCGTCCTAGTACTAGTATGAAGATGTCCCTGACGTAGCAGCACTGCAAAGGCCCGCATTCAATCGGTTACACCCAATTAATCGAATCCACATAAAGGACAAGTCAGATGGTTACCCAGAGATAGTAGGAATGGTCACTTTGATCCGAGGCAAAGCTTTGGGCGGTTTGGAAGAGATGGCTTTCGGCACTTTCGGCGCTGGAAGCGGCGCGACCTTGGATTGCTTTGGAGGCTTCTCAGTCGGCATCGGGGAAGACGTCCTGGGGCGCTTTGAGGATTGCCCGATTGGCGCAGCCACCAAGTCCGGAGCGTGTGCCGAGTCATGAGTGTGCTTGAACCTCCTCTCCCTGCGAGGAGGCGAGTCGACTTCTTCCTCATCGGTCGATTCATCGCTCTCCTCGTCCTCCTCGGTTTCCGAATGCTCCTCGCCGCTCTCGCCCCCGCTCCCTTCTTCGTCGGCGCCGGGGTCCTGCACTCCATTGGGCATTGAGTACATTTCAATGAGGGCCTGAAAGGATAACAATCAAAAGACATTCAGTCTACCACAAACGGGACACCATGTGGTGAATCAGAAAGATACTTGATAAAACAAAAATATACCTGCTCCGGCTGGCACGAGTTGTCGAATGGAATCACCCTCCTGGATCCCCGAGGGTTGTCTTGGTTGCCAGTGATTCCCCTCAACCAGTTCTCCAAGATATCCTCGCTGACCTCCTCCGGGTGGATCCGAGTGGTATCCTCGAGCCCAGAGTACATCCACATCGGATGATCACGCGCCTGAAGAGGTTGGATGCGTCGACCGAGAAAGACCTCCAGCAGATCCATCCTGGTCACTCCGTCGCGGACAAGCTGGACGACCCGTTCAACCAGCTCCTTGACCTGCGCTTTCTCTTCTGGAACTACCTTCAGGGGAACAGGCTTCTCCACACGAGCCAAGGAAAAAGGAGGAAATCCAGTCGACTGGCCAGGGTTGACTGATCCTTGCAGTAAAACCAAGTCGACTGCCAGGCCCGGACCGAGTCAGGAAGGATCATTGCTGGGAAAGTACTCTTGCTCCTCATCTGGATCCCCAGACCACCGCACATCTGGATCACCCGCGTCCTCTCGTCACTCGACTTGGCCTTTTTGACCGACTGGGAATGGCAAGTGAAGATGTGTTTGAAAAGCCCCCAGTGCGGTCGACAGCCCAAGAAGTTTTCGCACATGGACACGAAAGCGGCCAGATAGACTATGGTGTTCGGAGTGAAATGGTGGAGTGGAGCCCCAAAGAAGTTCAAAAAACCCCGGAAGAACGGGTGGGGAGGCAGCGAGAATCCGCGGTCTACGTGGGTTGCTAGGAGGACGCACTCACCCTCTCTAGGCTGCGGCTCGGTTTCGTCCCCCGGGAGCAGAGCCGACTTGTGGGGGATCAATCCCCCCTCCACCAGGTCGTCGAGGTCATCCTGCGTGATTGCCGAGCGGATCCGGTCGCCCTGGATCCAGCCCGCCGGCAGGACGGACCTCGACGAGGATCCACCCCGGCTGGTCCGCTTGCCCTTCACCTTCGCGGTCGCCTTCTTCGCGCGTTCCAGCGCCGCCGTCTTATCCTTCCCCATGGTGGCATATCGAGCTCGAACGGAGGTCCGGCGACGAGGCGGAAGCGAGAGTGGCGGAGAGATCGGGAGAAAGAGAAGAGAGAATGTGGGCGTGCGGAGCAGAGGCCTGCCCGAGACCTTTTATAAGACCTCCCGCCAAGTGGCTAACTAGTGGACCCAAGTGATCTAAACAAATCCCGCAACAGTCGCGCGCGCAGTACGTGGCGAAAAAGGTGGCGCGGGGATCGAGGAGACTTACCTAATCCGTCCCGATAACCTCGTTTCCTCCCGTCTGGCGCTCTTCCCAAAATTCGAATCCTGCGAGATCCGCGGAGAGCGGAACAACCTGTCAGACTGAAGACAAACACCCTCTACATCATCATTCGGAATTCAACCATGAAAGTTCACTCGACAACAACCAAGCATGGACCAAGGCGACTGAGAAAGGAGTCGACGTCGTCTCCTCAACTCATTGTTTCAGGACAAGGCATATTCATAGCACAAAGAGTGGGTCGGAAGTGTTCTCAACCCCTTCCTCACTCGAACCCTGATCCATTCGGGGGCTAATGATGAAGCTATGTACCTAGGGTAGGGTCATGGACCTGTCCAGCATACCCTCCCCGAGGACATCTTTACAAAGAATCAGAAGCAGTCGAAGAGAAAACGTCATCCACTCGACCATGAAGATGTGCTCACTCGACTTCCTTGAAGACACTCGACCACCTTGAAGACACTCAACCACCAAAAGACGAGAAGCCCTCCACTCTGCAACGGTCGTGACTTAAACTATAGCATTATGGGCATTTATAACACTATTGTAGACGTTACCAGTAACGCCCCACCTTTATGAACATTGAAACCTGTGTAACGGAGGGGATCTGGGGTCCTGGCGCACTCTATATAAGCCACCCCCTCCTCTGGGACAAGGGTTCGCACTTTTGTAAACACACACACACATATAATCTAGTCGACTGCCTCAGGGCACCGAGACGTAGGGCTGTTACTTCCTCCGAGAAGGGCCTAAACTCGTAAAACTCATGTGTACAACTACTCCATAGCTAGGATCTTGCCTCCTCATACCTACCCCCCATTCTACTGTCAGTCTTAGATCCACGACAGGTGGCACCAGTGAAAAAAACATGTCATAGTCCATGAGATGAGCCAATGTACTGGATTCCAGGAAGCCCCGATACTGCTCTGCCCCAATGGACATAAGACTGGGCGGGGCATATGATGGCATCACCACCTTCTTCAGTCCCATGCTCTTTTGGAAAATTATGCAAACCACATACTCCTCCTACAAACATACGTAAACCAAAATAGTAAAGATCAATAATTGTCACTAGCTAGATATGTATGTACAAGAGAATTCATCAGTCATGAGTACTACTAGTCAAGGACAAAAAATACCTTGGAAGACACATTAATGGTGGTGGCTTCGACTATGTTGGTGGGCAAGTTGGGTGTCGGCTGCTTGTCGATCTCGATTATGTACTCATGCATGATCCATTTTGTCTCCCCCCATAGAGGCCCACCCGTTGTAGAAGGCCAGTGTCTTGTTCATGCCGATGAGACTTTTGGTCGGCAGTATAATAATCTCCTTGTTCTTTGGGTAGCCTTCCAATAGCCAGCATTCATAGCCCGGTTGGTCCGTATCCCGGCGCGGTACTTGAGGTCCTTGAAGGAGAATAAGTATCGCTCCTTCTCCCCCATGTTTACCTCATTTGGGGATTCCATAGCTCGTATTTTTGCATATCCACCTCCCTTACTATCGTCGTGTTGTAGGCTTTCGTCGGAACCTTGGGGGCCAGGTAGAAGATGATGATCTCCATGTTCGTCGGGTGAAACCTGAACCCTGGCGGCAAATTCAACTGTTGTTTCTGTTGCTGAACTTGCAGGTGGCTTGCCATGGTGAAGGCTCTTTGGCAAATGTGTGCTGGTTTGGAACAAATGTTGGGGGCATTGATAGATATGTATCTATCTGTGGAAGGAATTCAATGATATATAGAGATATAGGAGGGAGATGCTTAAATAGGACCGAATGCACATATTGGCAAGATACTTTCTGGAGAAGCTTTGACGTTGCCCGGGCTTTGTTTAATTTGTTTTTATTGGCATTGGACGGATGTATGTGATATAGCTAGATAGATAGACATGCCTGCTTATCGTTTATAACTGTATGTTGCTTGTCTTGTTGTGTTGGCCATGTCAAGGTGGTGAAAAATGTCACTTGTTTTAACAAATGCAAGTGCCATTTTAGGAAGTGTTTTACAGTTTAAGAAAGGTTGGAAAATTTTTAAAAATGTTTCATACATTCAAAAAATGTTCACTAGTCCAAAAAAATGGTGACATTTTGAAAGATTTGGATGCAATGTAAAACAAAATGTTTTTCTAATGTAAAAATATGTACACAGAAGTTGGGAGCGCCACACTACCCATCATGATCCGGCCCCGATGGCAAGCATCTAGTACACGGAAGTTGCAGGCAGCAGCGGCGATGGCGCCATTGACAACAACACGTTGTAGTCCATGAGAGGAGCCAATGTACTGGATTCGAGGAAGCCTCGATACTGCTCTGCCCCAATAGACATAAGAATGGGCGGGGCATATGATGGCATCACCACCTTCTTTCGTCCTATGCTCTTATAGAAAATTTTGCAGACAACATACTCCTCCTACCAACATACAAAATTAGTTAAAATCAACAATTGCCACTAGCTAGATATGTATGTACAAGAGAATTCATCAGTCATGAGTACTACTAGTCAAGGACTAAACATACCTTGGAAGACACATTAATGGTGGCGGCTTCGACGATGTTGGTCGGCAAATTGGGTGTCGGCTGCTTGACGATCTCAATTCTGTACTCATGCATGATCCAGTTTGTCTTCCTCCCCCTAGGGGCCCTGCCCTTGTAGAAGACCAGTGTCTTCTTCATGTTGATGAGACTTTTGGTCAGCGGGGTAGAATGATCTCCTTCTCCTTTGCGGTAGCCTTCCAATAGCCAGCGTTCATGGCCCGGTTGGTCCGTATCCCGGTGAGGTACTTGAGGTCCTTGTAGGAGAAGACGTATCGCTCCTTCTCCCCCATGTTTACCTAATTTTGGAGATTCCATAGCTCGTATTTTTTTCATATCCACCTCCCTTACTATCATTGTGTTGAAGGCTTTCGTCAGAACCTTGGGGACCAAGTAGAAGATGATGATCTCCATGTTCATCGGGTTAAATCTGAACCTGGCGGCAGATTCAGCTATTATTTCTGCTGCTGAACTTGAAGGTGGCTTGCCATGGTAAAGTCTCTTTGGGAAATGTGTGCTAGTTTGGAACAGATGTTGGGGGCAACGATAGAGATATGTCTATCTATGGAAGGAATTCAATGATATATAGAGATATAAGGAGGGAGATCCATAAATAGGACCGAATGCATGTACTAGCAAGATACTTTCCAGAGAAGTCTTGACGTTTTCTGGGCTTTGTTTAATTTGTTTTTATTGGCATTGGATGGATGTATGCGAGATAGCTAGATAGATAGACCCGGGTCCCTATCGTTTACAACTGTATGATGCTTGTTGAGGGAATCCTAGATTAGGGGGTGTTCCGGATGCCGGACTATACCTTCGGCCGGGACTCTTGGGACTATGAGATACAAGATTGAAACTTCGTCCCGTGTCGGAAGGGACTTTCTTGGCGTGGAAGGCAAGCTTGGCGATACGATATGTAGATCTCCTACCATTGTAACCGACTCTGTGTAAACCCTAGCCTCTCCGGTTGTCTATATAAAAGGAGAGTTTTAGTCCGTAGAAAAGACAACAATCATACCATAGGCTAGCTTCTTAGGGGTTAGCCTCTCTGATCTCATGTAGATCTACTCTTGTACTACCCATATCATCAATATCAATCCAAGCAAGACGTAGGTTTTACTCCATCGAAGAGGGCCCGAACCTGGGTAAAACATCGTTGTCCCCTGCCTCCTGTACCATCCGGCCTAGACGCACAGTTCGGGAACCCCCTACCCGATCCGCGGTTTTTACCACCGACATTTGGTGCTTTTCACTGAGGAGTTCCTCTGTGTCGTCACTTTAGCCCGATGGCTTCTCCGATCATCAAACAGTGATGCGATCCCAAGGGTGAGACTTTTCTCCCCGGACAGATCTTCATATTCGGTGGCTTTGAACATCGGGCCAAATTCGCTTGGTCATCTGAGCAGATCGAACTACCTCCCTTGGCCCATCAGGTCAAGATTGGAAAGTTTGAACTTACACGGCCGACATCCGCAGAGACTTGATCTTCGATGGATTCGAGCCACAGCCGAGCACGCCGCACTGTCACGATGGGCATGATTTAGCTCTGCCCACCGAACAGTGCCCTGGAGGCCGCACCTGTGTCCGCTCCGACCCCTAGCTCGGAGCCAAATCACACCAATTTGAAGGATTGGGTGGTTAGACACCGCCTCGAGACTGCAATCTCTACGGCGATCGAGCCAAACAGCAGCCCCTATTCTCTGTGAAGGCCGTGACTACAAGGAGTGGACTCCTCTCCAGGACTCCGAGCCCTCCGCGCCCCTGACTGATCGATTGGGCGCCGATCATGGAGTTCACCGCCGCAGACATCTTTCAGCACTCGCCCTTCGGCGATATTCTGAATTCACTAAAGTCTCTCTCTTTATCAGATAATCCTTCAGGGAGGTGATCCCTTGTCATTTTGGAAGTTTGAACTACACGGCCGACATCCGCAGAGACTTGATCTTCGATGGATTCGAGCCACAGCCGAGCACGCCGCACTGTCACGATGGGCATGATTTAGCTCTGCCACCGAACAGTGCCCTGGAGGCCGCACCTGTGTCCGCTCCGACCCCTAGCTCGGAGCCAATCACACCAATTGAGGATGGGTGGTTAGACACCGCCTCGAGGACTGCAATCTCTACGGCGATCGAGCCAAACAGCAGCCCTATTCTCTGTGAAGCCCGTGACTACAAGGAGTTGGACTCCTCTCCAGACTCCGAGCCCTCCGCGCCCTGACTGATCGATTGGGCGCCGATCATGGAGTTCACCGCCGCAGACATCTTTCAGCACTCGCCCTTCGGCGATATTCTGAATTCACTAAAGTCTCTCTCTTTATCAGGAGAGCCCTGGCCGGACTATGGTCAACAAGGTTGGGATGCGGATGATGAAGAAATTCAAAGCCCACCCACCACCCACTTCGTAGCCACTGTCGATAATTTAAACGACGTGCTCGACTTCGACTTCGAAGACATCGACGGTATGAACGACGATGTAGGAGATGAACATGAACCAACGCCTATAAGGCACTGGACAGCCACCTCATCTCATGATGTATACATGGTGGACACACCCAAAGGATGCGACGACGAGGAACACAGGGATGCAACGAGGGATCGTTCACTCGAAAAGCAATCAAAGCGGCGACGTAAGCGCCACTCCAAGCCTGCCTCGACAGAGACAACAGCCATACAGACCCAGCCATAGAGCAGGACGAGCCGGCGGACGATGAACATGCCTTCGAGCAAGCGTCCGAACAGGGAAACTTCGATAAACAAACTGAACACCCCGTCCCTGGCGAAAACAACAGTCCGGACAACCTTACGCCAGATAAACTCATGGTGCAGAAGAACCTCCACAAAAGGCTCGTCGCCACTGCGCATAGCCTGAAAAAGCATAAGCGAAAGCTCAAAACTGCGGAAGATACACTCAGAATCAGATGGAGCAAAGTACGCAACACCGCAGACAAATATGCCGGAAGTCGCCGCACAAAAAGCTATCCAAAGCGAAAGCTACTGCCTGAATTTGACGAGGAGGCCTTAGAGCCCCCACAGTCAAAAAATAGGAAAGCCATCCGGTCGGATGGACGACCGCATGGCCAGCATGGAGCGGCAAGCGGCCCGCACACAAGCCGGCACGCGATCCACCAAAGGATCCACATCAAAAAGACGGCCTAGCCAGATCAATATACGGGCCAAGAAAGCAAGCTCTAGTAAGCAATGCAACACAACAAATAGCCGAACATCACGGCACACCCAAATACAGGGGTGCCGCACACCCCCTATGTTTCACCCATGAGTTGATGGACCATGAATTTCCAGCGGGATTCAAGCCCGTGAACATAGAGAAGTACGATGGAACAACAGACCCTGGGGTCTGGATCGAGGATTATATCCTCCACATACACATGGCCAGAGGAGATGACATCCACGCCATAAAATACTTACCCCTCAAGCTTAAAGGGCCAGCCCGGCATTGCCTCAAAAGCCTTCCCGAAAACACCATTAGAAGTTGGGAAGAGCTTGAGGATGCTTTCTAGGCAAATTTTCAAGGGACCTATGTCCGCCCTCCGGATGCAGACGATCCCAGTCACATAACTCAACAGCCCAAAGAGTCAGCCCGGAAATTCTGGAACCGATTTCTTACTAAAAAGAATCATATAGTCGACTATCCGGACGCTGAAGCCCTAGCAGCTTTTAAGCACAACGTTCGAGATGAATGGCTCGCCAGACACCTCGGCCAAGAAAAGAAAAGAACAATGGCCGCATTAACAAGCCTCATGACCCGCTTTTGCGCAGGAGAGGACAGCTGGTTGGCAAGATGTAGCACCAGCGACCCATGTGCATCCGAAGTTAGGGATGGAAACGGAAAACCCCGGCGCAGCAAGGACCAGCGCCGGAATAAGGGAAACAGCCCAAAGAGCACGGCGGTCAACGCCGGATTCAAAAGCTCGCGGCAGAATCAGAGAAAGTCGTCCCTGAAGGATAACAGGGACGAGCTATCCAACTTAAACAAAATCTTGGACAAGATATGTCAAATACACAGTACTCCCGGGAAGCCTGCGAACCATACCCACAGAGATTGTTGGGTTTTCAAGCAAGCCGGCAAACTCAACGGTGAACACAAGGGGCTCGACACACCAAGTGAGGACGACGACGAACCCCACAAGCAGAGCACCAGAAAACAAAAGGATTTCCCACAAGAAGATAAAACAGTACACTTACTTCACGTGACGAACAGAACGGCACCACCACAGATACGCGCCATACAGCCTATATCCCAAAGGAGTCTCGCCAATGGTTCTTAAAACCGATCACCTTCGACAATCAGGATTACTCTAGAAGTATCCGAAACGCAGGCTGGACTGCCTTGGTATTAGATCCAATAAACGGCGGACTCCATTTTACAAATATCCTGATGGACGGCGGCAGTGGTCTAAACCTGTTATACTAGGACACAATCCGCAACATGGGGATAAACCCAACCAAAATTTGCCATAGCAAAACCTCCTTTCAAGGGGTAACGCCAGGCCCGGATGCCCGTTGCATGGGTTCTCTCCGGCTAGAAGTTATGTTCGGCTCCCCCGATAACTTCCGTTGCGAACAGCTAACTATCCACATCGCCCCATTCTCAAGTAGCTATCAAGCACTGCTGGGACGCGAAGCTTTCGCCCGCTTTAACGCAATACCGCATTATGAATCTCTTATGCTTAAGATGCCCGGTCCACGAGGCATCATCTCATTAGAGGTAAAACATTGAGTGTTCCTCCCGCGCGGAAAATAGTGCGGCTGCCTTGACAGCCCCACAATAAAGCGGCTTCACCAGCCAAAGCATCTAAACAGGTCGTCAAGACCACGGACACGGCTAGATGAGTCCGGCATAAACATACAATTAATAAAGGCTTAATAACCGTATACCCTGCACTAGGGGCTCCGTGCATATAAAACAAGAGACAATAAAGCCCAATTTTACGCATTTCGATTTATACTTTGTTTATTTAGTATAACTCATGTTCGGCACGATCTTTCTTTAACTAAGTTCCTCTCTTTTACAGATGAACAACGTGCTACACCCGTCCAGGATACGGCACAACGGAGACACAGGCACAGACGTGCAACAGGGACCCGTTCCAAGGATTCTTTTCAGATTAAGACCATGCATAAATATTTTTTACTGTCTCTTGTTGATACACATCCCCTGGTTTCTTGGTATAACCAAGGAGGAGGCTGGCGTTTTGGCATGTGGCTACGTTAGAGTTTTGCGCGTACCTAGACACTAGGGGCTTATTACTAAGGGCGTTACCCCGTCCGCCCTCATAAAGACCGAATACCTTAGGGAGTGTTCGGCGTCGCGAGTTTGGCCTTATATGCATCAGCTCCGAATCATGTCTTTGGTCAAATGTTGGGTTTGCCCGGCTCCTGTGTTTTGCTGCCTTACGTTCCGCTCTATCGGCTAAGGCGGCACTAGGAGAACTACTGCGATTGTGCCCCGGTTCGGCCAGGCGAGCACCTCAGTAGAGAAAGCCGAAAACTGACTGTCATGATATAGCGTGAGACTGGTCAACCACTCAATGACTTAGCGTGAGACTGTCAAGCCGCTTGTGGACAAGCGCGATGTCGGCATCTACCATGTCAAGTTGCCGCTTTAGCTCGGCAAATCCATCAGTCCAGCTGGCCACCGGACACTTCGCCACCTACGTATAAAGGCGGCATATTAGACCTGGGATTATGATCCTCTGTGCGCCGTCACTTTTGACAACACATGGCGCATCTTATTTATGCGCAACTGTCCAAAAGGGTACATTATTTCGCGTACCTCAAAACCTGTCAGTAAACTCCTGACGGCCTCGTACAATCCTCTCTTCGCGGATGAAATCCTCTCAATCACCGTACCCATCAATGCATGGTGCTCCTCTGAGATGGATGCTCGCCCTAGCAGATCCTTCAGCTCCTCCGACCGCGTACCAGACGGCGCCGGACTCGTCCAATGGCCCTTTTCGAAGGTCGGACGCGGAGGGCTTTGGGGGCCATATGACTACCTTCCGGCCCCGCCGGATTTGGAGAAACCCTCCGTGACGATACCTCAGGGTCGCCCGCCTCGCAAGGCGGTACGGCAGGGGGAGGCGTTCCGCTCTCCATCATCTCCGGAAGAAGTTCCCCGAAAGACGAGCTCTGCTGCGAAGGGCTAAGGACCGAGCTACAAGGTAAAGTTTCGATTACTTTTCTCAGATATAAAGCAGGTATTTCTCTCGTTTCTTAAAAAGAAAACTCCTCTCTACTTACGGCTCGGTGGAGGGCTGATCCCCTTGAGGGCATAATTCGGACGAAGTATCCCCCAGCAATGGACCCTCTGGCGAAGATTTCTTCCCCGCTTTAAGGCCACGGTCTCCGGGTCTTCAGAGGCGGTCCTCTTCTTCCCCTGAGGAGAGGAATTTTCGATTCCTCCCTTCCGAACAACCTCCTTTGAGAAGGCTCTAGCTTCCTTGTCCCCTCCCTCGCTTCCCTTTGAAGGCACAACCTCCAACATCCTGACTAGCACGGGACCCGGCGTGGTCTCGGGGAGGGGTCCGGACACCTGATTAGCTTTGCTTTCGCTACCCACTCCTGTTTAAAGGACAGCTCTTTTAGGGGAAATTTTATGATAAATATACGGATAGCGAGTCCGGGCACAAGGCTACTTACTTGAGTATCCGGACGATTGCAGCTCAGACCTGCGTCCTCCGTAGAATCCAGACACACTACTTTTGGTCCGAAGAATAATTTGTACATCTCCACGGGCGTCATGCCAAGAAATGTAGGAGAACTCGTGGTCCCTCCGGGTTGAACTCCCACAGGCGGAGGGGGCGACGTTTGCAGGGCGGAACTCGGCGAATTAACATAACCTGCGTCACCACGACCAGACTGATGTCTCTTTCTAGGAGATCTCGGATGTGGCCCTGCAATAGGGGCACGTCCTTTGCCGGCCCCCAGTCCAGCCCCGTATTGACCCATGACGCCAGTCGTGGCGGGGGACCCGAGTGAAAGGCAGGTGGCGCCACCCACTTAGGGTCCCTGGGAGCGGTAATATAAAACCACTCTCGTTGCCATAAGCTGGACTCCTTTTGACAAGAGCCCTTGGGCCATGGAGTACCAGCGTTCTTGCTTATAAAAGCACCTCCGCACTCCGCGTGCCGTCCCTCGATCATCTTCGGCTCTACTTTGAAGGTCTTGAGCCATAGTCCGAAGTGAGGAGTGATACGGAGGAAGGCTTCACACACGACGATGAATGAGGAAATATGGAGGATGGACTCCGGGGCTAAGTCGTGAAATTCCAACCCATAATAATACATGAGCCCCCTCACGAAGGGATCTGTCGGGAAGCCTAGCCCCCGAAGGAAGTGAGACATGAACACCACACTCTCACCGGGCTTGGGAGTGGGAATGACCTACCCTTGAGCAGGCAGCCTATGCGAGATTTCGCCGATCAAGAACCTGGCCTCTCTCAACTTCAGCACGTCCTCCTCCGTGACGGAGGAGGGCATCCATCGGCCTCGAAGGTCGGAACCGTACATTGTCGAAGGTCCGAAGCACCTGAAATCTGGAACCTTGGGTGTTGGAACTCGAGGCGAAGGGCGAACTCGTTTGAGATTGAAAGAAAGGAGTAAGGCCTTGGTCTCTTTATAAGGGGTTGAATACCAAGGGCCTTCCCCGTGACCGTTTTGGACTCGCCTTTGATCGAGAAAATATACCAACGGGTACGCACTAGTGCAGAACCGGGCAATAGCACCGGTTCGTAAGGCCCTCTAGTGTCGGTTCCATAACCGGAACTAAAGTGTGGTCAGTAAAGCCCCCCCCTTTAGTACCGGTTCAGCACGAACCGGTGCTAAGGGGCAACCACGTGGCACGAGCCAGCTCCGGGGGCCGGGAGCCCTTTAGTACCGGTTGGTAACACCAACCGGTACTAAAATGTTTGGGCGGTTTTTGGTTTTATGATTTCTTTTTCATTTAATTTTGTGTTTTCCATTTTAATTCTTTTTCGTTTGCTGGTATTTTACGATACTACACATTGCACACGTTATGCATATACATACATACATATATATATAAAAATAGAATTTCTAGTAGAACCAATCATATATATATCATCAATGTCTCACAAACCACCATATTAATTCACACATACACACATGTATAGCTATATACAATTTCTCCTACATATGCATGTTGCCTTCGGAGCTAGTGGCATTAGCCTAATTGGTGCCTTCGGAGCACGATGACAATTGGAAGTGGTTCATGACCTGGTCGATGGGGGCGGTAGCGGGTAATAGTATTCTCCCTTCGGATTTATGACCTGGTCGAGCAAAAATCCCGCTATTTCCTCTTGAAGTGCTTCTACGCGCTCCGTTTCTAGGAGCTTGTCCCACACCTCTTTGAACTGTTAAGAAGGAGATCAATATGCATGTGTATTAGTTGTGTGACTAGATATCGATAATGGTGTAAAAATTGTGAATAGTGTTCTGACAAGCGTACCCCCATTCCTGTCTTTGAGATCTGCTCCTTTCGGACGCCCATCATGCGAATGTTCTCGCAAACGCAGTATGCACACAGATTAGTCCCCTGCGCCTGCTTCAGGGCCTTTATTACGAGAATGGAATTTAATTTGATCAGATAATAATTAATCAAGCATGATAATTAAAGAGATGGCAGCTAGCTAGCTAGCTAGTACTACTTAATTACTTACCTTGGGTCGAAACCATTTCAGCTGTCGTTTCCATTCGCCTTCCGTGACGCTGATGAACCTTGCCCAAGCCCTGCCCGCCGACAAAGAAAATGAATAAAGGGGTTATTAAATAGTTCATATCATGAAATGACGAACTAAATAGGCCGAGATATATAGTTAATAATGATTGAAATTACCTGTTGACTATCCCAAACAAGATGTTATAGTCACTATTTGCTTTGAGTAGTGAGTCCAGTATTTGAACTGTTCTGGCGTCAACTTTAATGATACACAAGATCCGAGTGAAATCTGCATGCACACACGTTTGCATGTCTTAATTAAGCGGGCATATGTAAGCAAAAACATGTAGCTAGCTAGTAGGCAAAAACAGAGAATTTGTAGTACAAGAAAGTGTGACTCACTGGAAGTTGTAAGGAAGTAGTATATCTTCATTGTATTTGAGGTGCTTCAAGAACTCTTAGCATGCTGTCCTCTACCTGATTTTCATAATGCTTGTTTATTTTCCATGTGTATTCATTAACGGTGTTTGGGTCAATGAGCCTAATGCCATAGCGTCCACCTTTTCTCATTTCATACATCTTCATCCTGCATAATACCACAGAAAAGAATATAGTGAGGATAATTACAGTAATGATTGATCAAAAAGGATCACTACAGCTAGCTTGAGACATAAATTACAGAAAGAAATCACTTACAGACAATAGCAACTGACGATAGATTTGTCAAGTGCGTCTTGATTTTATAACTGAAACAGTTCAGAATACTCAACGGTCACAGGTTTCTCATGGTAGTAATGATCCTTCTTGACTTGCACCATGAGGGACTCTCGATCGGATCTCTTGGTAATGTCCATGTACCATTGATGTAATTCATACATTCTTGTTGGGAGCTTCTTGACCTCTTCTGGCTTGACCAAAGGTTGGCCCCGGGCATATTTCCGTTTTATTTCCTCCTCTGTAAGCACAGGCATGTCCTCGATCTCGAGGAGTTGTCCAACAGTGATTTTGAGAGTTTCAGCCTGCATTATATGCTCCTGGGTTATTACCACATCGCCCACCTCGGGAACGTAAACTGTTTGGCCACAATAGTATTGGGCGCGCGTACTGTCACGTGTTGTTGGCGGCACAATAAGCGGGGGGATCGATTGCGCCGCCTGTTCTCCCAGCTAGGCAACGGTTTTCCCGCATTTTTTGACAGCTGCTTGTTGTTTGCTCGAGCTCGAGCTCGCCTCCTTCTGTAGACGTTGTCGATGTAACTTCCTAATGTGGCGCTCATAGTCTGTGTCAACAGGCTTAGGAGCTGGTGGTTGAGCCATGCGAATGAAGTGGTCAACTACTTCCACAGGCACTTTCTCCCTTGGCGGCGGTGGCGGTTTCGGTCCAAAATGGGCGTCGACTTCTGCCCGCACTATGGCATTGGTTTGCTCCTCGGTCCTGTCGTAAGCCCTCTCAGGAAGAGGAGTAGTGAGGTTTGGACCATATTTATATCGCTTGCCTCCGCCTGTACTTCCTGTACTATGACCTCGACTCGTACTGCTACGCACCATAGCTGCGGGGTGTCTCTTCTGCGATTGCTGAGGCGGCGGAGACGGCTGGTGGGGCTGAGTTGGACGAGGAGGAGTGGCCTGAAGCTGTGCCGGACTTGCAGTGGCCTGAGGTTGTGCCAGACTTGGAGGAGGAGTGGATGTCTGACGCTGTGTCGGACTTGGAGGAGGAGTGGCCTCACACTTTGCCAGACTTGGAGGAGGAGGAGTGGCCTCACGCGTTGGTGGACTTGGAGGAGCGGGAGTCTGCTGACTCGGTGGCGGACTTTGACGAGGAGTCGGGTGACGCGGTGTCGGTGGCCTTCGAAAGATGATGCAATCCTATCTCCATAGGATGATACGATGTTTGGCATCTCCGAGTGTGTGCTCCTCATCACCTCCAGGAATGTCAAGCTCTAGCCCCGAATATTGGTCCACCACCTCATCAACCACGACACGAGCATAGCCTGCTGGAATCGGGTTGCAATGGAAGGTTGCATCGGGGGAATTTGAATAAGCAACACCGTCCGCCACCTTCAAGGATATGTTCTTAATTTTGAAGTGTAGCTCGCAGTTAGTGTTCTCCGCGATATCATCCACGGGGTATCTATCCAGCATTGCGTCAAACGGGGCGGAACCCACGGTGCTTCTCAGCATGGATGGGGTGGTGGTATCCAATGCTGGATCATCCGCTAGCTGCTGCAGCTGCTGAGACCCCCTTTGCTGGCTAAGTGAGTCGATCTGCTCCTGCTGCCGCTGGAATTTGATTGCCAAGTCCGCGTGCGCTGATTCTAGGCCTTGAAGGAGTGCATAGTCGAGCTTCCTCTGCTCCTCCTCCATCTTCCTCTTCTTCTCCTCCGCAATCTTCTTTCTCGCACGGGTTCTGTAGTCGGCGTTCCAGTCCAAAAACCCCTCATACCACGGAATAGCGCCCATGCCTCGTGTTCTTCCCGGGTGTTTAGGATTTCCCAAGGCATGCGTAAGCTCGTCGTTCTCTCTGTTGGGCTCGAACAACCCGGATCGAGCCTCTTCTATTGCAACAAGTAGCTTATCTTCGGCTCCGTCCAGACATGCCTTCTTGGAAACTTTGCATGTCTTCGGGTCCAACTCCCCCCCCCCCATGCGCATAGAACCAAGTCCTACACCTAGGGGGCCAGCTCAATGTTTCTGGAGTGACACTTGCATCCAGCATCTCTTTCTCAGACTTATCCCACTTAGGCATTCCCACCGCCTAGCCACCTGGCCCCAGCTTATGGAACTTATCCTTTTTTGCGGCATTGGCCTTGTTTATTCTTGACCGTTCCTTACATAATTCTGAATCCTTGAATTTCACGAAATCATCCCAATGAGCACTTTGATTCTCTAGTGTTCCCTTGAATACTGGAGTCTTCCTTCCTCCCTTGACGTACTTGTCCCATTCACGATTCTTGTGGTTCTTGAATGCAACCGCCATCTTCCTAAGAGCAGCATTCTTGACTTTCTGCACATCTGCTTCTATGAAATGATCTGGTAGGGTGAAATGTTCCATGAGAGTATCCCAAAGCAGACTTTTTTGTCTGTCGTCGACAAAAGTAAGATCTGGACGTGGCTTTGCTGGCTTTCTCCATTCTTGAAGGGAGATCGGGAGTTGGTCCTTCACAAGAACTGCGCACTGACGAACGAACTTGTCCGCAATCTTCTTAGGCGCTAATGGTTCGCCATTACGTTTGATTGCCTCGATATAATATACTTTACGCCCTCCTTCAACTTTTTGTTCGGGCCTCGTTTCGTCCTTTTGCCTGAAGGTTTGCTCGATCCGGATGGCTGAAAGAAGAAAGATCGATTCGTTAATATATCTTCAACTCATTTAAAACATGTGATGATCACTAGATGCCTGCTTATATAAATATATATACCTCTCCGGTGTTGTCATAATCGTAGTTCATGACTTCATCAATTCGGTCGTCGCGATCGAATATCATATCACCCTCTCCGGTGTTGTTTAGAAATTCGGAGCCGTCATAATCTTCTTCATTCTGATCATCATCTGGCCTGCGTATTATATCGAACATGGTCTGTTCTCCCTCTCTGTTGGTATTGTCCACCATAGCTTTTATTTAACTATGCCAAAAGAAATATAAAAAAATTTAGTATTCAAATTACATCGTCTCGAATAATAGATATAATCTAAAATACATCGTCTCGAATAATAGATATAATCTCGAATACATCATCTCGAATAATAGATATAATCTCGAATACATCGTCTCGAATAATAGATATAATCTCGAATACATCGTCTCGAATAATAGATATAATCTCGAATACATCGTCTCGAATAATATATAATCTCGAATACATCGTCTTGAATATTATATATCGAGTACATCACTGGCTAGGTAGCTAATAAAGATCGAATACTACAGAAGAATCTAGGACACTCGCGGTTCCTGCGGCGCGGGCGGTGGACACCCAAAGAGAAGGAACCCTCACAGGATCATAGCTGAAGTGAGATCCCTGAAGAAACTGCCAGGTATTGGAGAACCTGCCGCCCTCTAACGCAACCATGTAGCGATGGACGTGCTCGTTCTCCTCCCTGACACGGCGACGTACCACCTCCGGCGGGGCCGACTCCCTCCGCACCAAAACTGGCCCACGCGAACGCCACCAAATGAGATCAGGGTCGACGACGGGACCCGGGGCCGGGTTCCTCATCAAGCGGCGCGCCCCTCCAGGCAACACCTCCCAGTGCCAGCCCGGCGGAGCCCAGTCCCGGACATGGGTCAGTCGGACGTCGTCGCGGACGGGTCGACGGCGAGGATGCGGGCCAGGCATCGTCGAGAACAAATACTAGCTATATGCTCGCAAAAAGTAGCATTTTTTTAATGATTGGATTTTGATAACTAAAATTTCTAACATTTCTATATAACTAACATTTCTATAACATTTCTAATATTTTAGAACTAAAAAAAAGAAAAATTTCAAACTTTTTTATAACTATTTCTATAACTAAAAAACAGAAAAATTTCTAACAATTCTAACTTTTTTATAACTATTTCTATAACTAAAAACAGAAAAATTTCTAACAATTCTAACATTTCTAACTATTCTAACAATTCTAACATTCCTAACTATTTCTAAAAAACAGAAAAATTTCTAACAATTTCTAAAAAACAGAAAAATTTCTAACAATTCTAACTTTTTATAACTATTTCTATAACTAAAAAACAGAAAATTTTCTAACAATTCTAACATTTCTAACTATTCTAACAATTCTAACATTTCTAACTATTTCTAAAAAATAGAAAAATTTCTAACAATTTCTAAAAACAGAAAAATTTCTAACTATTTGTATAACTAAAAAACAAAAAATGTATGTGTGTGTGTGTGTGCGCGCGCTCACCGGCGAGGCGAGAGGCGACGGGGGGCCGCGATGGGGACGGCGACGGGCGCGGCGACGACGGGGATGACGACGACGGGGACAGGGACGGGGCGGCGTTGACGGGGACGGGGGCGTACGGGCTGGGGCGGCGACGACGATGGCGACGTACGGGGCGGCGACGACGGGGACGGGGACGACGCGGGACGGGGCGGCGGTGACGACGGGGACGACAGGGACGGGGACGACGGGGCGGCGATGACGGGGACGGGGCGGCGACGGGGGCGGCGACGAGGGATGGAGATGTACGGGGGGCGCGGCGGGCGACGGTGCAGAGGAGAAGAAGCAGATGAGAAACTGAAATTTTTGTAAGTGTTGTTTATATAGGAGGGGCCTTTAGTACCGGTTGGAGCCACCAACTGGAACTAAAGGCCTGTTTTGGCCAGGCCAAGCGGCGGGAAGCGACCCCCTTTAGTACCGGGTGGTGGCTCCAACCGGTACTAAAGGCCCCCCCTTTAGTACCGGTTGGTGCCACGACCCGGCACTAAAGGGGGTGCGTTGGCGCAGGTGCGGTGCGGCAAGTTTAGTCCCACCTCGCTAGCCTAGGGGCGACCGCACTGGTTTATAAACCCCCGTGCGGTAGCTCTCTCGAGCTCCTCTCCAAAGCAGGCCTACTGGGCCTACATGTTCTGTGCTGCCCTGTAGGCCTACTGGGCCTTTGCGGGCCTGCATCCTGGCCCAACAACAGGTTGGGTTTCTAGTCGTATGCCGGCCGCTTTGGCCTAGTAGGCGGGCTTTTTTTATTTTTTTTTGCTTTATTTATTTTTGAGTTGTTTTTTTTGTGTATTTAGAGTTTCTTTGTGAATATTTTTGCTTTAGGTACAAAAAATTACAAACTTTCTGTTAGTGCCCGTAGTTTTCAAATTTGAATAGTTTAAATTTTGAATTATTTGAAATTAGTGTGAATCACTAGTTTGTGAATAACTTAACTTTAAAAATCAGTAAAGGCATGAAAGAATTTGTTTGCACATAAAATTTCTTCGCGTTTCAAATGCCAAAACACATAATTAACTACCCTAACTATTACAGAGATTCCCTTCTGGGTGTGAAACACAGAAGAAAGTGATGATAGTGAAGCCGATCACATCCCAGATCTTTGGGTGTGAAACTTTTTCTTCGCGTGTGTCCCTTTGCGCCGTAACCATGGAAAATCTTCAACATTTAACGGGATGCTCGGGTCAATATTCACTGTGAATGGAGCAATTTCATCAAACTTTTCATAATCTTCTGACTTGTCTGTCTTGTCATCCACTCCCACGATGTTTCTCTTCCTAGAAAGAACTATGTGCCGCTTTGGCTCATCGTACGATGCATTCGCTTCCTTATCTTTTCTTTTTCTTGGCTTGGTAGACATGTCCTTCACATAGAAAACCTGTGCCACATCATTGGCTAGGACGAATGGTTCGTCTGCATACGCAAGATTGTTGAGATCCACTGTTGTCATTCCGTACTACGGGTCTTCCGTTACCCCGCCTCGTGTCATATTGACCCATTTGCACCGAAACAAAGGGACCTTCAAACCACGTCGATAGTCAAGTTCCCATATGTCCTGTATATAACCATAATATGTTTCCTTTCCCGTCTTGGTTTCTGCATCAAAGCGGACACCACTGTTTTGGTTGGTGCTCTCCTTATCTTGGGCAATCATGTAAAATGTATTACCATTTATCTCGTACCCTTTGAAAGTCATTATATTCGAAGATGGTAACTGGGACAGCAAGTACAGGTCATCTTCAATAGAGGTGTCATGCATGGTACGTGTCTGCAACCAGCTGGCGAAACTCCTAGTTTGTTCACGTGTAATCCAGTCATCAGACCGCTCCGGGTGTTTGGAGCGTAGCAAATTCTTGTGTTCATCCATATACGGAGCCACCAAGGCGGAATTCTGTAGAACTGTGTAGTGTGCTTCAGTGAGAGAATGTCGGTCCATACATATTATTTGTTCCCCTCCTAGCGTGCCTTTTCCATCCAGTCTGCCCTTATGTTGCGATTCAGGAACACCAATCGGCTTAAGGTCAGGAATAAAGTCAATACAAAACTCAATGACCTCCTCATTTTGACGGCCCTTGGAGATGCTTCCTTCTGGCCTAGCACGGTTATGAACATATTTCTTTAAGACTCCCATGAACCTCTCAAAGGGGAACATATTATGTACAAATACAGGACCCAAAACGTTAATCTCTTCGCATAGGTGAACTAGGACGTGCGTCATGATGTTGAAGAAGGATGGTGGGAACACCAACTCGAAACTGACAAGACATTGCACCAAATCATTCTCTATCCTTGGTATGATTTCTGGATCGATTACCTTCTGAGAGATTGCATTGAGAAATGCACATAGCTTCACAATGGCTAATCGAACGTTTTCCGATAGAAGCCCCCTCAATGCAACCGGAAGCAGTTGCGTCATAATCACGTGGCAGTCATGAGACTTTAGGTTCTGGAATTTTTTTCTCTGCCATGTTTATTATTCCCTTTATATTCGACGAGAAGCCAGACGGTACCTTAATACTGAGCAGGCATTCAAAGAAGATTTCCTTCTCTTCTTTGGTAAGAGCGTAGCTTGCATGACCCTGATGTATGCCGTCTTTTCCGTGCATACGTTGCTGGTCCTCTCGTGCCTCGGGTGTATCTTTTGTGTTCCCATACACGCCCAAGAAGCCAAGCAGGGTCACACAAAGATTCTTCGTCACGTGCATCACGTCGATTGCGGAGCGGACCTCTAGGTCTTTCCAATAGGGCAGGTCCCAAAATATAGATTTCTTCTTCCACATGGGTGCGCGTCCGTTAGCGTCATTCGGAGCAGATTGTCCACCAGGACCCTTTCCAAAGACCACCTTCAAATCCTTGACCATATCATGTACATCAGCACCAGTACGGTGGCGAGGCTTCGTCCGGTGATCCGCCTCACCTTTGAAATGCTTGCCTTTCTTTCTTACGGGATGCCTGCTCGGAAGAAATCGACGATGTCCCAGGTACACATTCTTCTTACAATTAGCCAAATATATACTGTCGGTATCGTCCAAACAGTGCATGCATGCGCGGTATCCCTTGTTTGTCTGTCCTGAAAGGTTACTGAGAGCAGGCCAACCATTGATGGTCACGAACAGCAACGCCTTTAGGTCAAATTCTTCCCCCATGTGCTCATCCCACGCACGTACACCTGTTCCATTCCACAGTTGTAAGAGTTCTTCAACTAATGGCCTTAGGTACACATCAATGTCGTTGCCGGGTTGCTTAGGGCCTTGGATGAGCACTGGCATCATAATGATCTTCCGCTTCATGCACAACCAAGGAGGAAGGTTATACAAACATAGAGTCACAGGCCAGGTGCTATGGTTGCTGCTCTGCTCCCCAAAAGGATTAATGCCATCTGCGCTTAGACCAAACCATACGCTCCTTGCGTCATCTGCAAACTCCTTCCCGTACTTTCTTTTGATTTTTCTCCACTACGACCCGTCAGCGGGTACTCTCAACTTTCCGTCTTTCTTATGGTCTTTTCTGTGCCATCGCATCGCCTTGGCATGCTCTTTGTTTTGGAACAAACGTTTCAACCGTGGTATTATAGGAGCATACTACATCACCTTGGCAGGAATCATCTTCCTGGGGCGCTCGCCCTCGACATCACCAGGGTCATCGCGGCTGATCTTATAGCGCAATGCACCACATACCGGGCAAGCCTTCAAATCCTCGTACTCACCGCAGTAGAGGATGCAATCATTAGGGCATGCATGTATCTTCTGCACCTCTAACCCTAGAGGGCAGACAGCCTTCTTTGCTTCGTAAGTACTCTCGGGCAATTCGTTGTCCTCTGGAAGCATATCCTTTATCATTACCAGCAACTTTCCAAATCCCTTGTCAGATACACCATTCTCTGCCTTCCATTGCAGCAATTCCAGTGTGGTGCCCAGCTTTTTCTTGTCACCTACGCAATTCGGGTACAACAATTTTTTGTGATCCTCTAACATGCGCTGCAACTTCTTCTTCTCCAAATCACTTGCGCAGTTTCTCTTTGCATCGGCAATGGCCCGACCTAGATCATCAACGGGCTCATCTGATGCCTCTTCTTCCGCTTCTTCCCACATTGCCGGCTCAGCTTCTTCCCGCATTACCGGCTCAGCTTCTTCCCCCATTGTTGTATCATCGTATTCAGGGAACCCATGGCCAGGATAGCTGTCGTCGTCCTCTTCTTGTTCATTGTCTTCCATCATAACCCCTCTTTCTCCGTGCTTGCTCCAAACATTATAGTGGGGCATGAAACCGGACTTAAACAGGTGGACGTGGTTCTTGACATAGAGTAATTGTGACCATTCTTACAGCGAGCACATGGACAAGGCATAAAACCATCTGCCCGCTTGTTTGCCTCAGCCGCAAGCAGAAAAGTATGCACGCCCTCAACGAACTGGGGAGAGCATCGGTCATCGTACATCCATTGCCGGCTCATCTTCATTACACAACACCGAATAGACCAAATTAATACAAGTTCATACATAAAGTTCATACAACACTTAAATGCAACAAACAAATAACTCTCTAGCTAAAGCATTTAAATGCAACAACAAATACGATCAAGATCGCAACTAAGGTAACAATGGATCCAACAGCATAATGATACCAAGCCTCACTATCGATGGCATATTTTCTAATCTTTCTAATCTTCAAGCGCATTTTCTCCATCTTGATCTTGTGATCATCGACGACATCGACAACATGAAACTCCAATTCCATCTTCTCCCCCTCAATTATTTTCAATTTTTCTTTCAAGTACTCGTTTTCTCTTTCAACTAAATTTAACCTCTCGACAATAGGGTCGGTTGGAATTTCCAGTTCACATACCTCCTAGTAGAAATTGCATATAAATCAAATACTAGCACATATATATGTCCTCCCAAATTACTAAACTCACATATTAATCACTATATAAAGCATTGCAAGAGCTAATCTAGCAATGAGAGATGAAAGGACAAAGTTGCTAACCTTTGTGATCATTTGAATAGATGGGGGCCTTCAAATCTTGACAAATTTTGGGCAAAATGTGTGATGAGCTCGAGAGGAAGAGGGGAAGAACAGAGAGGAGAGGGGAAAGGGAAGAACAGAGCGAGCTCGGGTGGACGAAGGGTTTATGTAGGACGACCTTTAGTACCGGTTCGTGCCAAGAACCGGTACTAAAGGGGCTGGAGGGGCCCCAGTCTGACAACATCCTGCCACCACTCTCATTAGTACCGGTTCGTGGCACGAACCGGTGCTAAAGGTTCGCCACGAACCGGTACTAATGAAAGCGGCCCGGCTAGCCGTTGAAACCGGCACTAATGTATACATTAGTGCCGGCTCAAATACAAACTGGCACTAATATGCTTCACATTTGACCCTTTTTCTACTAGTGACGGTTGTGTTACCCACGCCCATATTGATGAGAATCCCGGAATAAGGGGACATGATCTCTGCTTTAACAAGACGTGCCAAGGAAACCGCCTCGCTATATGCGCTGAGGTGGGACAATAAAATGATTCGAATAAAGACTTGGTCGTGGTGTGATGTCACGCTACGGAATACGTCAGCAGATTAGAGTTGTGTAAATATGATTCTCTCTATGGAAATATGTGGAAACTTATTTTGCAGAGCCGTACACTACCTTTGTGTTCAAAATCTTCTATGAAGTACTTGGAGGAGGAACCCGCCTTGCAATGCCGAAGACAATCTGCGCGCCGGACTCGTCTTCATTGAAGCCTGGTTCCGGGGCTACTGAGGGAGTCCTGGATTAGGGGGTGTCCGGATGGCCGGACTATACCTTCGGCCGGACTCCTGGACTATGAGGATACAAGATTGAAGACTTCGTCCCGTGTCCGGAAGGGACTTTCCTTGGCGTGGAAGGCAAGCTTGGCGATACGGATATGTAGATCTCCTACCATTGTAACCGACTCTGTGTAACCCTAGCCCTCTCCGGTGTCTATATAAACCGGAGAGTTTTAGTCCGTAGAAAAGACAACAATCATACCATAGGCTAGCTTCTAGGGTTTAGCCTCTCTGATCTTGTGGTAGATCTACTCTTGTACTACACATATCATGAATATCAATCAAGAAGGACGTAGGGTTTTACCTCCATCAAGAGGGCCCGAACCTGGGTAAAACATCGTGTCCCCTGCCTCTTGTTACCATCCGGCCTAGACGCACAGTTCGGGAACCCCTACCCGAGATCCGCCGGTTTTGACACCGACATTGGTGCTTTCATTGAGAGTTCCTCTGTGTCGTCACTTTTAGGCCCGATGGCTTCTCCGATCATCAACAACGATGCGATCCAGGGTGAGACTTTTCTCCCCGGACAGATCTTCGTATTCGGCGGCTTTGCACTGCGGGCCAATTCGCTTGGTCATTTGGAGCAGATCGAAAGCTACGCCCCTGGCCATTAGGTCAGATTTGGAAGTTTGAACTACACGGCCGACATCCGCGGAGACTTGATCTTCGACGGATTTGAGCCACAGCCGAGCGCGCCGCACTGTCACGATGGGCATGATTTAGCTCTCCCGCCGAACAGTGCCCTGGAGGCCGCACCTGTGTCTGCTCCGACCCCTAGCTCGGAGCCGATCACACCAATCGGGGATGGGTAGTTAGACACCGCCTCGAGGGCTGCAATCTCTACGGCGATCGAGCCGAACACCAGCCCTATTCTCTGCGAAGCCCATGACTCCAAGGAGCCGGACTCCTCTCCAGACTCCGAGCCCTCCGCGCCCCGACCGATCGATTGGGCGCCGATCATGGAGTTCACCGCCGCGGACATCTTTCAGCACTCGCCCTTCGGCGATATTCTGAATTCACTAAAGTCTCTCTCTTTATCTGGAGAGCCCTGGCCGGACTATGGTCAACAAGGTTGGGATGTGGATGATGAAGAAATTCAAAGCCCACCCACCACCCACTTTGTAGCCACTTTCGATAATTTAAACGACGTGCTCGACTTCAACTCCGAAGACATCGACGGTATGAACGATGATGTAGGAAATGAACACGAACCAACGCCTATAAGGCACTGGACAGCCACCTCATCTCATGATGTATACATGGTGGACACACCCAAAGGAAGCGACGACGAGGCACACAGGGATGCAATGAGGGATCGTTCACTCGAAAAGCAATCAAGGCGGCGACGTAAGCGCCGCTCCAAGCCCGCCTCGACAGAGACAACAGCCATACAGACCCAGCCATAGAGCAGGACGAGCCGGCGAACGACGAACATGCCTTCGAGCAAGCGTCCGAACAGGGAAACTTGGATAAACAAACCGAACACCCCGTCCCCGGCGAAAACAACAGTCCGGACGACCTTACGCCGGATAAACTCATGGAACAGAAGAACCTCCACAAAAGGCTCATCGCCACTGCGCATAGCCTGAAAAAGCAGAAGCGAAAGCTCAAAACTGCAGAAGACGCACTCAGAATCAGATGGAGCAAAGTACGCAACACCGCTGACAAATATGCCGGCAGTCGCCGCACAAAAAGCTATCCAAAGCGAAAGCTACTGCCTGAATTTGACGAGGAGGCCTGAGATCCCCTGTGGTCAAAAAATAGGAAAGCCATCCGGTCGGATGGACGACCGCATGGCCAGCATGGAGCGGCAAGCGGCGCTGCACACAAGCCGTCACACGATCCACCAAAGGATCCGCATCAAAAAGATGGCCCAGCCAGATCTATATACGGGCCAAGAAAGCAAGCTCTAGTAAGCAATGCAACACAACAAATATCCGAACATCACGGCACACCCAAATACAAGGATGTCGCACACCCCCTACGTTTCACCGATGAGGTGCTGGACCATCAATTTCCAGCGGGATTCAAGCCCGTAAACATAGAGGCGTATGACGGAACAACAGACCCTGGGAAATGTGTGCTAGTTTGGAACAGATGTTGGGGGCAACGATAGAGATATGTCTATCTATGGAAGGAATTCAATGATATATAGAGATATAGGAGGGAGATCCATAAATAGGACCGAATGCATGTACTAGCAAGATACTTTCCAGAGAAGTCTTGACGTTTTCTGGGCTTTGTTTAATTTGTTTTTATTGGCATTGGATGGATGTATGCGAGATAGCTAGATAGATAGACATGGGTCCCTATCGTTTACAACTGTATGATGCTTGTTGAGGGAGTCCTGGATTAGGGGGTGTACGGATGACCGGACTATACCTTCGGCCGAACTCCTGGACTATGAGGATACAAGATTGAAGACTTCGTCCCGTGTCCGGAAGGGACTTTCCTTGGCGTGGAAGGCAAGCTTGGCGATACGGATATGTAGATCTCCTACCATTGTAACCGACTCTGTGTAACCCTAGCCCTCTCCGGTGTCTATATAAACCGGAGAGTTTTAGTCCGTAGAAAAGACAACAATCATACCATAGGCTAGCTTCTAGGGTTTAGCCTCTCTGATCTCGTGGTAGATCTACTCTTGTACTACCCATATCATCAATATCAATCAAGCAGGACGTAGGGTTTTACCTCCATCAAGAGGGCCCGAACCTGGGTAAAACATCGTGTCCCCTGCCTCCTGTTACCATCCGGCCTAGACGCACAGTTCGGGACCCCCTACCCGAGATCCGTCGGTTTTGACACCGACACTTGTCTTGTTGTGGTGGCCATGTCCAGGTGGTCAAAAATGACACGTGTTTTAAAAAATGTAATTGGCATTTTAAAAAGTGTTTATACAATTTAGGAAAGGTTTTCGCAATTTAAAAAATATGGCATACATTCAGAAAATGTATGTTACATTTAAAAAAATGTTCACTGGTCCAAAAATGTTTTTGTGACATTTAAAAAAAATTGGATGCAATGTAAAACAAAATGTTTGCCTCATGTAAAAATATGTAGAATAAAATAGGGAGCGCCACGCTAACCATCATTGATGATCCGGTCCCGATGGCAAGCATCTGGTACATAGACGTTGCAGGCAGCAGCGGCGGTGGCGCTAGTGACAACAACACGTCGTAGTCCATGACATAAGGCAATGAACTTGATTCGAGGAAGCCTCGATGCTGCTCTGCCGCAATTGACATAAGACTAGGCGGGGCATATGACGGCGTCACCACCTTCTTCAGTCATGTGGTCTTATGGAAAATTCTGCATACCACATACTCCTCCTACTAACATACATAAACTAAATTAGCTAAAATCAATAATTGCCACTAGCTGGATATGTATGTACAAGAGAATTCATCAGTCATGAGTACAACTAATCAAGGACTAAAAATACCTTGGAAGACACATTAATGGTGGCGGCCTCGACGATGTTGGTGGGCAAGTCGGGTGTCAGCTGCTTGTCGATCTCGATTTTGTACTCATGCATGATCTAGTTTGTCTTCTTCCCCCTAGGGGCCCTGCCATTGTAGAAGACCAGTGTCTTCTTCATACCGATGAGACTTTTGGTCGGCGGTAGAATGATCTCCTTGTCCTTTCCGGTAGCCTTCCAATAGCCAGCATTCATGGCCCGATTTGTCTGTATCCCGGTGGGGTACATGAGGTCCTTGTAGGAGAAGAAATATCGCTCCTTCTCCCCCATGTTTACCTCATATGGGAGATTCCATTGCTCGTATTTTTTCATATCCACCTCCCTTACCATCGTCGTGTCAAAGGATTTCTTCATAACTTTGGGGACCAGGTAGAAGATGATGATCTCCATGTTCATCATGTGAAACCTGAACCCTGGAGGCAGATTCAGCTGTTGTTTCTGCTGCTGAACTTGATGGTGGCTTGGCATGGCGAAGGCTCTTTGGGAAATGTGTGCTGGGTTGGAACAAATGTTGGGGGAAATGATATAGATGTGTCTATCTATGGAAGGAATTCAATGATATAGAGAGATATAGGAGGAAGATGCTTAAGTAGGACCAAATGCATGTACTGGCAAGATACTTTCCAGAGAAGCTTTGACATTGTCCGGGCTTTGTATAATTTGTTTTTATTGGCATTGGATGGATGTCTGCAAGCTAGCTAGATAGATAGACATGCCTCCCTATCCTTTACAACTGTATGCTGCTTGTCCTGCTTTGGTAGCCAAGTCCAGGTGGTGAAAAATGTCATGTGTTTTAAACTTAATAATTGTCACTAGCAAGATATGTATGTACAAGAGAATTCATCATTCATGAGTACTACTAGTCAAGGACTAAAAATACCTTGGAAGACACATTAATGATGGTGGCTTCCCTAATGTTGGTGGGCAAGTCGGGTGTCGGCTGCTTGTCAATCTCGATTCTGTACTCAGGCATGATCCAGTTTGTCTTCTTCCCCCTAGGGGCCCTGCCCTTGTAGAAGACCGGTTTCTTATTCATGCCGATGAGACTTTTGGTCGGTGGTAGAATGATATCCTTCTCCTTTCCAGTAGCCTTCCAATACCAGCGTTCATGGCTCGGTTGGTCCGTATCCCGTTGGGGTATTTGAGATCCTTCTAGGATAAGAAGTATCGCTTCTTCTCCCCCATGTTTACCTCATTTGGGAGATTCCGTAGCTTGTATTTTTTTTCATATCCACCTCCCTTACCATCGTCGTGTCGAAGGCTTTCTTCGGAACCTTGAGGACCAAGTAGAAGGTGATGACCTCCATGTTTGTCGGGTGAAACCTGAACCCTGGCGGCAGATTTAGCTATTGTTTCGCTGCTGAACTTGATGGTGGCTTGCCATGGCGAAGGCTCTTTGGGAAATGTGTGCTGGGTTGGAACAAATGTTGGGGGAAATGATATAGATGTGTCTATCTATGGAAGGAATTCAATGATATAGAGAGATATAGGAGGAAGATGCTTAAGTAGGACCAAATGCATGTACTGGCAAGATACTTTCCAGAGAAGCTTTGACATTGTCCGGGCTTTGTATAATTTGTTTTTATTGGCATTGGAAGGATATTTCGGAAATGTGTGCTGGGGTGGAAGAAATGTTGGGGGCAATGATAGAGATGTGTCTATCTATGGAAGGAATTCAATGATATATAGAGATATAGGAGGGAGATGATTAAATAGGACTGAATGCATGGACTAGCAAAATTCTTTCTAGAGAAGCATTGACGTTTTCTGGGCTTTGTTTACTTTGTTATTATTGGCAGTGGATGGATGTATGCGAGCTAGCTAGATATATAGACATGCCTCCCTATCCTTTACAACTGTCTGTTGCTTGTCTTGCTGTGGGTGCCATGTCCAGGTGGTGAAAAATGTCACGTGTTTAAAAATTTATATGTGCCACTTTAAGAAAAATTATACAATTTACGAAAGGCTCATGCAATTTAAAAAATGTTTCATACATTCAAAAAATGTATGTTACATTTTAAAAAAAGTTCACTAGTCCAAAATGTTTTTGTGATATTTAAAAAAATGGATGAAATGTAAAACAAAATGTTTGTCTAATGTAAAAATATGTACACAGAAGTTTGGAGCGCCACACTACCCATCATGGATGATTCTGCCCCGATGGCAAACATCTGGTACGCAGAAGTTGCAGGCAGCAGTGGCGGTGGCGCTAGTGACAACAACACATCATAGTCCATGAGAGGAGCCAATGTATTGGATTGGAGGAAGCCCCGATGCTCCTCTGCCCCAATGGACATAAGACTGGGCGGCGCATATGACGACATCACCATGTGTTTCAGTCCTGTGCTCTTATGGAAAATTCTACAGACCACATACTCCTCCTATCAACGCACATAAACTAAATTAGTAAAAATCAATAATTCTCACTAGCTAGATATGTTTGTACAAGAGAATTCATCAGTAATGAGTAGTACTAGTTAAGGACTAAAAATACCTTGGAAGATACATAAATGGTGGCGGCTTCGACGAATTCGGTGGGCAAGTCGGGTGCCGACTACTTGCCGATCTCGATTCTATACTCGTAGATGATCGAGTTTATTTTCTCCCTCCTCCCCCCTAGGGGCCCTGCCCTTGTAGAAGACTAGTATCTTCTTCATCCCGATGAGACTTTTGGTCGGGGTTGAATGATCTCATTTTCCTTTCTGGTAGCCTTCCAATAGCCAGCGTTCATGGCCCAGTTGGTCCGTATCCCGGTGGGGGTTCTTGAGGTCATTCTGGGAGAAGAAGTGTTGCTCCTTCTCCCCATGTTTACCTCATTTGGGAGATTCCATAGCTCGTATTTTTTCATATCCACCTCCCTTACCATCCTCGTGTCAAAGGTTTCTTCAACACATTGGGGATCAGGTAGGAGATGGTGATATTCATGTCCGTCGGGTGATACCTGAAACCCGGAGGCATATTCAGCTGTTGTTTCTGCTACTGAACTTGAAGGTGGCTTGCCATGGCGGAGGCTCTTCTGGAAATGTGTGCTAGCATGGAATAAATGTTGGGGGCAACGATAGATATGTGTCTATCTATGGAAGGAATTCAATGATATATAGAGACTAGCACAATGCCCATGTGTTGCTACTAAACCATAAAAAGACAATGAGATACTGCTGCCTTAAGAGATCAACGAAAGATGATGATGCCGTACAACTATTGCATGGTTTATATAATTGAAAAGAGATTGTAAATATAACAAAAGTTATTTTGTACTCATTGATGATTTTTAAACGATAATTGTGGGTCATTCGCGAGATTTACACTGAGATAACATTTTAAATATTAAAACTTAGGTGAATGGTCGTGAGTAATTCGAATGCACAAGATCATGGATCTCCACTAGTAGAAAACAGGGCTATGGTCCAGGCCGGCTCAGCCCATTAGTCCCGGTTCAGTCTAGAACCGGGACTAATGTGAGCATTGGTCCCGGTTCGTGCGGCTAAGGCATTAGTCCCGGTTCACTCGGGCCCTTTAGTCCCGGTTTAAGACATGAACCGGGACTAAAGGGTGCGATGACCTTTAGTCCCGGTTCGTGCCTCAAACCGGGACTAAAGATTAGACCTTTAGTCCCGGTTTGAGGCACGAACAGGGACTAATGGGGTTGAGACCTTTAGTCCCGGTTCGTGCCACGAACCGGTACTAAAGGTCCCATTTTCAAACTCTACCCCCCCCCCGGTGGATCGCCTTTTCAGTTTTAAAAAAAATAAAAGAAAATAATGGAAATGTCAAAAAAATAAAAGAAAATAAGTTCTCATGTGATATGTGGTCTAGTGTTGGGAAAATTTGCAAATGTGAATTTTGACTTTATTTGAAAATTTGCATAACTTTTGCTTACTAACTCGGATGAAAAAGTTTTTTATATGAAAAATCATCTACTCGAAAAGTTACATCCAAATTTAACGGGGGAACCCCGTTAAACATTTTCAAAATCCTCAAACACCTAATAGAAAAAAAGTTACGGGGCTTTTAAGATCTAGAGTGGAAAAAATTGAAAAATATTCAAACAGTGGGCAAACAGTGGGCAAACTGTGGTCAAACAATGGTCAAACTAATTATTCTAGAATATTAGTGTTACTAAATAATTATTTTAGTTATTTCAATTTTGGTCAAACTATGGTCAAACTGTGGTCAAACAATGGTCAAACTAATTATTCAAGAAATATTAGTGTTACTAAATAATTGTTGTTTTTTAAAACTATAGTTTCAAACTCAAACAGTGAAATGTGTCACTTCATGCTCAAGCAAAATTCCTGAAGGTTAATAGGATTGACATCTTACTATTGTCAGGAAAACAATAAGTGCAGACTTGGAGCGAGGGAGAATAGAACCCGGAAGTTAAGCGTGCTTAGACTGGGGGAGTGGGAGGATGGGTGACCGTTCGGGAAGTTAGATGATTTGGAATGATGAGGGGTGATTAGAGGATAAATTGAGAAGTGATGAGGGGTGGTGATTACAGACTAGAGGTTAAAATAATTCAGAAGTTTGAAAATAAAAAAAATTCAAAAAAAAATTTCAAAAAAAAATCATAAAATTTCCTTTAGTCCCGGTTGGTGTTACCAACCGGGACTAAAGGTGGAGCTCCACGTGGCCGCACCCTTTAGTCCCGGTTCTGGATTGAACCGGGACTAAAGGGTCAGGGCATTAGTACCGACACTTTAGTCCCGGTTCAGGAACCGGGACTAAAGGCCCTTACGAACCGGGACTATAGGCCCTTTTTCTACCAGTGCTCGTAGGAGGACAACGTGTATGACCACGTTGAAATTGCAATGTGTTCACTCTCTCCCCTGCAAAAAAATGTGTTCACTCACTTCTGTGATGCTATAGAACTGGAAGAATTGGTTGGGCAGAGAAATTAATATAAATGCCATGATTTTGAACTGGATTCGTATGCATTTATAATCTGTGTTTTTATAAGTGTTATTCTCATATTAGGGTAGTAGTGTATTTGTTTATTCAGGTAGGTCTCACGAAAATAACATTTGTTTATTCTATCTTTTGGAAAGTTGCTAGTCTCACATGTGGATAGAAGAGCATTTGTTTATTTGCATGGTCCCGCATGTGAACTCACGACCAACTCCAACCTTTATAAGTTGGAAATAAATGAGAGGGGGATGCTTAAATATGACCGAATGTGTGTTCTAGCAAGACATTTTCCAGAGAAGCTATGACGTTTACTGGGCTTTGTTTAACTTTTTTATATTGGCAGTGGATGGATGTATGCGAGCTAGCTAGATAAATAAAGATACCTCCCTATCCTTTACAACCGTGTGTTGCTTCTCTTGCCGTGGGGGGCATGCCCAGTTGGTGAATAGTGCTAGGTTTCTCGAATCTATCGAAGCCATGTCATGCCAGATTGAACTCTTTTGGTTTCTTTTCATTCTCATTAATGTATGCATATGTACTCCTCATGATATGCCCTTCCTTGTTGTTGATGCCTAGCTTTGCACGGCAAAGCAACCATGTGTTGTTTACTATGTACCCTATGTATGCATTCCACCCTATATACAAGACCTGGAGGTGAAATCTGCGAGTTTATATATTCCATTCTATGCATTAATATACTATATATAGCCTATTGTAGGATTACACGATAACCGTGTGCCTTCTCTAGACAATGTATGACAAGGAGAGGAGCTTCGATGGATTATTTATTATGTTGGGTACAAGGTGGTGCCTACGAGTGTCAGTAGCATTCACATCGATCTCTCTCATGCCCCCCCCCCCCACCCCCCCCCCCCCACACACACACACACACCTTGTGAAAACAACACCCTTGGCTCACTTACCATCGGGCAAAAGGGCCAGGCGCGACCCGATGCTGAATTCTCGCATACATAAGAGGGACCGGTATAATTCATGCTCTGCGTGCGCACGCGCGCACACACACACACATGCATGGATGTACACAAACGCACGTCACTGTCATGTGCCTAGAGATATACATCAGTTGCTTGGTTTACTCACTTTTCGGATCGTCCTGTACCGTTGTAGGTAAGTCTGTGTGCCATGATCTTCTGGCATGTTTTCTTTTACTCAAAAATCTAGCAGAAGATATATGGATCTACCCACGCCTCCAGGTGTGCATGGCTTTGTGCTTATCCTGTGGACTAAAAGGGGGCGTTATATGTGCTACTTGCCTTCCACAAGGTTAGTCATTTAATATATCATTTTGTAGATCGACGATGATAAGATTGGTTTTAGGATACAACTTAAATGAAAACCAAATTCCGGCAAGAAAATTATAATAGCTAGTCAACCAAATACAGAAATATATATTACATATAACAATCTCTACTTCTCAATCCTTCCCCTTTTTTTGATCATAAAATGTACATATACGAGCAGAAAAGGAATATTACATTCGTGATCAAAAGAAGATAGGCATTGATACATGTAGTTACCTTAGTTTGGGAAAAAGAATATATGGAAACAGTACTAACAATCTATTGTCGTCGCAACAGACACATGCCATCTTCACATTATATTCACTACTCATTAACCTGCGCGCCATCACTCGGTAGTAATTTGGAAAACAGATAAATAGTAAAAGTGCCTCTTTAGACAAATGCAAAAATTATTTTAGTAGCATTTACCATATTTTTAACTATAGCACTAAACGGAAAGACAATGAGATAACCTTTTGTGAGACTACTAAACAAATAAGGAAAAACCTTGTCATATTGTTTGTATGATAATTTTGGAGCAGAAACAAAATATATTCTTGGGTAATTTAAAACATGCACTTCGCATATATGCCCTTCAACAAGTATGTGTTTTTTTTCATTCGGGGCCATTCATTATTGTTTTAAGTATTCAGATTCGAACATTTGTTGTAGTTCACATAATTATTGCCGGGGGGGGGGGGGGGGGGGGTGGGGGGGCTCGCTGTACCGCAAAACCATTTTCGGGGGAACCTTCAAATAAATTTGCACGGGGGGTGAGGATCTGCTAGATATGCTCTAAGGCAGTGCAGGCGGTGGAAAAAACAAGCACCTTTTGTGGGCTAGGTAACAAATGCGCTTGGCCCGAGGACTTCACCCTATCACTTCGCCAGTCTACAAAATTGTTGCACAAACCGTGGTGTGTGGTTCAGTTTATCTATATGAGTAAGTACTAAGTGATCATCTAATATAGAGGAAATGAAAAGGAGGGAAGAGGAAAGACCAAATCCCAACACACAACGTGCGTCCTTGATGCCACCGCATGAGCTATAATGATTCCTACCACCCGGTGGTAGTTATTCTCACGTGAGTTCTATATGTTGTAGTAGTATCTGTCAGAACCGAGAGTGTGTACGTGAGGTATGTAGTACTCCCTCCGTTTTTAAATATTTGTCTTTTTAGAGATTTCAAATGGACTACCACATACGGATGTATATAGACATATTTTAGAGTGTAGATTCATTCGTTTTTCTCCGTATGTAGTCACTTGTTGAAATCTTTACAAAGACAATTATTTAGGAACGGAGGGAGTATATAAGACTAGTTGGGTAGTATATATCCCACTATTTAGGTGCTATATAGTAGTTTTCAAGTATATTATTTTATGCGTACAAATATGAAGGTAGTTTCAAAATACACAAAAATGTTTGGAGTCACATGCAACTTTTTCATATAGCTCACTTTCAGAAATCTTAGATATAGTATACGTACATAGAATGATAAAGCGGTACATATATACTACCACATGGTAGTATATGAGACATGTGGATAACTACCATCGGGTGGTATGATGTATTTTCCCCACATATATTACATAAAACACTTTACATCATTTTCTAAAATGTTAAATATGCATTTGAGTAATGCTAATCATGTGTGCGAACAATGTTTATGACATTGAAAAAAATGTCACGTGTTTAAAAAATGTGCGTGCCATTATAGAAAGTGTTTATACATTGTACAAAAGGTTTGCACAATTCAAAAAATGTTTCATAGATTCAAAAAATGTATGTTACATTTAAAAAATATTCACTAGTCCAAAAATGTTTTGTGACATTTTATAAAAATTGCATACAATGTAAAACAAAATGTCCATGTAATGTAAAAATATGTCTAGTACTATTATAAAATGTACGTGACATTTTATAGAAAAATTCTGACAATTCAAAAAAATTCCGGCACTTAAAAAAATATTTATACAATGTAAAACTAATTTTCCATAGGTCAAAAATGTTTATCCCATTAAAAAATGGAAGCGACATTTTAAGAAATATTCAAGTGTTTCCAAAAAATGACCGTTGAAAATTAGAAGATACATGTACAATGTAAAAAAATGTTTGTGTGCTTAAACAATGATTATTTCCATTAAAACAATGTACACAGTGTATTTGGAAAATGTTACTACATATTCAAAAAAGTGTTCATAATTGTCGAGACGCGAGTGCAGAACAAACGTGTGACACTGTGGACAGGCGACATCCTTCTGGTAGTTCGAGATTGAGGCACGAAGGCATGGATCTGCGCACGAAAATATACACAATCGACACGATGATTTACCCAGATTCGGGACGGATGGTGCGTAATACCCTACTCTTGCATTTTGTGTGTGTTTACGGCTGGATTAGAGCTACAAATCTTTTCGGGAACGAACAAGCCAGTGTGCTCCTACTGACGATCTAACAAGTACCAACATTGTTCTACTTGCTCTCTTTCTTTTCATTTCCTTCCTCCTTCCTTTCCTATGGCCCGGCCCTCCTTTTATATCCAAGGGGTACCACAGTTGGCTTCGTGGCTAAGAAAGTGGTCTCGATCCGACCAGGTAGGTGGATTCATTAAATGAGTGATGATGTGTCATCATCGTCCGTCTTCCGGGAACGGACCCCTGTCTTATCAACAACGACCTTGGTGACACCTGCTTTAGGCGCGACATGTCTCCGCATAGGCATGCACCATGCGGCAGCGTGGGTGAGTGAGTCACCCCTTACATCTTCACCATCGTGTGGCATGAATGCCCGCTTGTCCCATGGTGCAAGACCGCTGCGAGCCTAAAACTACTGCGCCACACATAAGTGAGGCAGTAGCTTATTATCGATGTCTGGCTAAGTGTGCCCAAGCTATGGACAGCTGTTGTCGGGTGGCATCTTTCCCGAGTGACTAGATAGATACGTATGTACAAGAGACTTCATCAGTCATGAGTACTGCTAATCAAGGACTAAAAATACCTTGGAAGACACATTAATGGTGGCGGCTTCGACGATGTTGGTGGGCAAGTTGGGTGTCGGCTGCTGGTCGATCTCGATTCTGTACTCATGCATGATCCAGTTTGTCTTCCTCCCCCTTAGGGCCCTGCCCTTGTAGAATACCACTATCTTCTTCATGCCGATGAGACTTTTGGTGGGCCGTAGAATGATCTCCTTGTCCTTTGCGGTAGCCTTCCAATAGCCAACATTCATGGCCCAGTTGGTCCGTATCCCGGTGGGGTACTTGACGTCCTTGTAGGAGAAGAAGTATCGCTCCTTCTCCCCCATGTTTACCTCATTTGGGAGATTTCATAGCTCATATTTTTTCATATCCACCTCCCTTACTATCTCGTGTCGAAGGCTTTCACCGGAACCTTGGGGACCAGGTAGAAGATGATGATCTCCATGTTCGTTGAGTGAAACCTGAACCCTGGTGGCAAATTCAGTTGTTGTTTTTGCTGATGAACTTGAAGGTGGCTTGCCATGGCGGAGGCTCTTTGGGAAATGTGTGCTGGTTTGGAACAAATGTTGGGGGCAATGATAGATATGTGTCTATCTATGGAAGGAATTCAATGATATATAGAGATATAGGAGGGAGATGCTTAAATAGGACCGAAATGCATGTATTAGCAAGATACTTTCCAGAGAAGCTTTGACGTTGTCCGGGCTTTGTTTTTATTGGCATTGGACGGATGAATGCGATATAGCTAGATAGATAGACATGCCTCACTAGTAGAAAACAGGGCTTTGGTTCAGGCCAGAATAGGGCATTAATCCCGGTTCTCCTATGAATCGGGACCAATGGGTGCATTAGTCCCGGTTTGTGAGGCCAGGGCACCGGACGGGCCTCGTAGGCCATTGGTCCCGGTTCGCCTGACCCCTTTGGTCCCGGTTCCAGACGCAAACCTGGACTAAAGGGCCTTGCTCCTAGCATTTCCCTTTAGTCCCGGTTGGTGGCTGGAACCAGGACTAAAGAGCAGGCTTCTATCCCGGTTCTTACCCACCAACCAGGACTAAAGAGATGCCTATATATATGCTCGCCCCTGACCGCTCACTCCTCTGTTTTTTGGCCGGCCGGCGTGTGCGGGTGTGTGTTGCTCTGCTCTCACCTCCTATGCACATGAGGTATTCGATGAAATGCCCGAGCCACACTTAAGCTTTCTTCTCTCCAAGCTCGACCTCCAAGCTCCATTTTCCTCAAGATTTGTCTAGGTTTGGTGGTCCGCCCCGTCCCGTCCCCATCCTCACCGCCGTCAATCGCCCACGCCGATCTTGTCGCCGGCACCACCGTGGTGAGCCTCTTGTTCTTATCTTCTTTCTAAAAAAATCTTACTTGTATGATTTACATAGATACTTGTATAATTTTCTTACTTTTATTATTGTTTGTTATTATATAGTGCCATTGTTTTGGTATCCGCCCCCGTCGGCCCTCGTCCTTTCTATGATTCGGGTGTGGTATATTATCTTTTATTATGATTTGTTTCATTTAGTGTTTATGAAAATTATCCCGACCAACATGACATAGATGTTTTTATCTAGGAGGTATGTGAACCGAAAATTTCAACCGACCCTCTTGTCGAGAGGTTAAATTTAGTTGAAAAAGAAAACAATTACTTGAAGAAAAAATTGAAAAGAATTGAGGAGGAGAAGATGGAATTGGAGTTGCATGTTGTGGATGTCGTCCATGATCACAAGATCAAGATGGATGCAATGCGCTTGAAGATTACAAAGATTAAAAAATATGCCATTCATACCGAGGCTTGGTATCATTATGCCATTGGATCAAATGTTACCTTAGTTGCGATTATGATCGCATTTGTTGTTGCATTGAAATGTTTTATAGAGTTTCAATGTATGTTTTAATTAGATGCTCTAAAGAGCTACATGTTGTTCTATGAGAACTATGTATGAACTTTATGTATTTATTTTTTCAGTAATAACACTTGATCACTAATGTACTTTGGTTTTAATGTGATGATGAACTTGTATTAATTTGGTCACTTCTCTATTCATGATGTTCTGTAATGGTTTTTGACACACTTAATTATATATAATGCACGCAGATGAACCAACAATGGATGTACGGTGACAGACACACCTCCGAGTACATTGAGGGCTGCATAATTTTCTCGAATTGGCTGAGGCAAACAAGCAAAATGGTTTTATGTGTTGTCCATGCCCTAGATGTGAGAATACGAAGGATTACTTTGACTCGAAAATCCTTCACACCCACCTGCTTGAGAAGGGTTTCCTGCCATATTATAATGTTTGGACCAAGCACGGAGAAAGAGGGGTTATGATGGAAGACAACGAAGAAGAAGATGATGACAACTATGTGCCCCCCGAATACGGTGATGCTGCAACGAGGGAAGCTGAAGATCAAGAGGAACCAGACGATGTGCCCGATGATGATCTTCGTCGGGGCATTGTTGATGCAAAGAGACAATGCCAAAGTGAAAGGGAGAAATTGAAGTTCGGTCACATGTTAGAGGATCACAAAAAAGGGTTGTAACCAAATTGCGAAAATAACAACACAAATCTCGGTACCACACTGGAATTGTTGCAATGGAAGGCAGACAATGGTGTATCTGACAACAGATTTGGGAGGCTACTGAAAATATTGAAGAAGAAGAAGCTTCCAAAGGATAACGAATTGCCCAATAGTACGTATGAAGCAAAGAAGGTTCTGTGCCCTCTAGGATTGGAGGTGCAGTAGATACATGCATGCCCTAATGACTGCATCCTCTGCCGCGGTGAGTATGAGGAATTGAATGCATGCCCGGTATGCGGTGCATTGCAGTATAAGATCAGACGAGATGACCCTTGTGATGTTGAGGGCAAGCGCCCCAGGAAGGGTTCCTGCCAAGGTGATGGTATGCTCCTATATACCACGGTTGAAACGTCTATTCGGAAACAAAGAGCATGACAAGTTGATGCGCTGGCACAAAGAGGACCGTAAGAAAGACGGGAAGTTGAAAGCACCCGCTGACGGGTCGCAGTGTAGAAACATCGAGAGAATGTGGGGGACTTTGCAGGTGTCGCAAGGAACATATGGTTTGGTTTCAAGTGCAGATGGCATTAATACTTTTGGGGAGCAGAGCAGCAATCATAGCACCTGGCCCGTGACTCTATGTATCTATAACCTTCCTCCTTGGTTGTGCATGAAGCGGAAGTTCATTATGATGCCAGTGCTCATCCAAGGCCCTAAGCAACCCGGCAACGACATTGATGTGTACCTAAAGCCACTAGTTGAAGAACTTTTATAGCTGTGGAATGGAAAAGTTGTACGTGTGTCGGATGGGCACAAACAGTAGGAATTTGACCTACATGTGTTGTTGTTTGTAACCATCAATGATTAGCCTGCTCGCAGTAACCTTTCAGGACAGACAAACAAGGGATACCATGCATGCACACACTGTTTAGATGACACCAAAAGTATATATTTGGAGAAATGCAGGAAGAATGTGTACCTGGGGCATCGTCGATTTCTTCCGACCAACCATCAATTTCAAAAGAAAGGCAAGCATTTCAAAGGCGAGGAATATCACCGGAAGAAGCCCGCCCTCCGTACTAGTGATCACATACTTGCTATGGTCAATGATTTACAAGTAATCTTTGGAAAGGGTCCCAGCGGACTATCTTTTCCGAATGACGCTGAGGGATGCACCCATGTGGAAGAAGAAATCTATATTTTGGGACCCTACCCTATTGGAAGACCTAGAGGTCCGCTCTGCAATCGACGTGAATGCACGTGACAAAGATTCTTTGCGTGAACCTGCTAGGCTTCTTGGGCGTGTATGGGAAAACAAAAGATACACCGGAGGCACGGGAGGACCAGCAACGTGTGCACAAAAAAAGACGGCATGCCTCCAAAGCAGTATGAAAGGTCCTGCCAGCTACGCTCTTACCAAAGAAGAGAAGGAAATCTTCTTTGAATGCCTGCTCCAGTATGAAGGTCCCGTCTGGCTTCTCATCCAATATAAAGGGAATAATAAAAATCCCAGAGAAAAAGTTCCAGAACCTAAAGTCTCATGAATGCCACGTGATTATGATGCAACTGCTTCTGGTTGCATTGAGGGGGCTTCTACCGGAACATTCGGTTAGCATTGTGAAGCTATGTGCATTCCTCAATGCAATCTCTCAGAAGGTAATCGCGTCCAGAAATCCTACCAAGGTTAAGAATGATTTGGTGCAATGTCTTGTCAGTTTCGAGCTGGTGTTCCCACCATCCTTCTTCAATATCATGACGCACGTCCTAGTTCATCTAGTCGACGAGTATTCCATTCTGGGCCCTGTATTTCTACACAATATGTTCCCCTTTGAGAGGTTCATGGGAGACTTCAAGAAATATGGTTCATAACCATTGGTCAGAAGGAAGCATCTCCATGGGCCATCAAACAGAGGGTCATTGGGTTTTGTGTTGACTTCATTCCTGGCCATAAGACGATGGTCTCCCTCAATCGTGGTATGAGGGGGACTGACTGGAAAAGGCACTATAGGAGATGGACTCAATAATATGTGGACGAGCATTCTTGGTCTCAAGCACACTACACAGTTCTACAGAATTCTACCTTGGTGACCCCGTATGTCGATGAACACAAGAATATTCTGCGCTCCGAACACCCGGAGCAGTGTGACGACTGGATTACATGTGAAGACATCGGGACTTTCGGCAGGGTTGCAAACACATCTCATGGGTGACAACATTGTTGCGGATGAGTTGTACTCGTTGGCCAGGGGACCATCTTCGACCGTATTGACTTACAAAGGGTACGGGATAAATGGGAATACATTTTACACGATCGCCCAAGATCAAAAGAGCACAACCAAAACAGTGGTGTCCGCTTTGATGCAGCAACCAAGAGGGGAAAGGACACATATTATGGTTACATAGTGGAAATATGGAACTTGACTATGGACATGATTTTAAGGTCCCTTTATTTCGGTGCGAATGGGTCAATCTGTTAGGAGGCGGGGTACAGGTAGACCCACAGTACGGAATGACAACAGTGGATCTGAACAATCTTGGGTACACAGACGAACCATTCGTCCCAGCCAATGATGTGGCGCAGGTTTTCTATGTGAAGGACATGTCTACCAAACCGAGAAGAAGAAAAGATAAGGAAGCGAATACATCATACGATGAGCCAAAGTGCCACATAGTTCTTTCAGGGAAAAGAGACATCGTGGGAGTGGAGGGCAAGACTAGACATGCCTGAAGATTATGAAAAGTTTCATGAAATTTCTCCCTTCAAAGTCAAGGCTGACCCAAGCACCCTGTTAAACGATGAAGATTATCCATGGTTACGGCGCAATAAGCAAAGGACAACGCGAATAAAAAGTGAAGACTTTCTCTCCACAACTATTCTGATGATGGCTTTGATTACGCGAAAAAAATGAAATCTCTTGTAGTAGATGAGTTTTCGTCCGAAACCCTAATACTTCGAAAGAGATTGTCCATTTTGTACATGAAGTGCATCCAGTTTTTGCTGTAACCCTCTCAACTTTTTTACCACATGCTATGTGGGTGAAATGATGATACCATGCCAACTTTCAACCTTTTTAGAGTTCATTTGTAGCTCTTTTCAATTTTACGGTCATTTAGCTAAAAAATCAACAAATGCATGAAAAATACCAAATAAAGTCAGAAAGGGTTGAAAATTGATAATGTGGCTTTTAATTGTGCATTTTGAACACACAAAAAGTCTGGAGTTCAAATAAGTTCAAAAAATGAAACCCTTTGTAACAGATGAGTTTTCGTCCAAAACCGTGATACTTCGAAAGAGATTGTCCATTTTGTACACGAAGTGCATCCAGTTTTTGTTGTAACCCTCTCAACTTTGTAGCACATGCTATGTGGGTGAAATGATGATACCATGCCAATTTCAACCTTTTCAGAGTTCATTTGTAGTGCTTTTTAATTTCAGGGTCATTTAGCTCAAAGAATGAACTAATAGAAAAAAGAATGGACTAAAAAGAATCAAAATAATATTAACTACAATCATCAAAGTATTTATTTGTTAAAAAGAATAGACTAAAAATAATCAAAAAATATTAACTAAAATTATCAAAGTATTTATTTGTTAAAAAGAATGAACTAAAAAGAATCAACTGAATTATTAACTAAAAAGAATGAACTAAAAAAGAAACAACTAAAACATTAACTAAAAAGAATGAAATAAAAGAATCAACTAAAATATTAACTAAAATTATCAACGTATTTATTTGTTAAAAAGAATCAACTAAAACATTAACTAAAAAGTATGAACTAAAATATTAACTAAAATTATCAAAGTATTTATTTGTTAAAAAGAATGAACTAAAATAACTGAAAAAATTGCTCGCCTACTAGGGCAACATGGACTGCATACGACTAGAAACCCATCTGTACATGGGCCAGGATGCAGGCCCATGGGCCCAGCAGGCCCAATAGGGCATTAGATAGGCAAGTACTACCTGCATCAGAGAGGAGCTCGAGAGGGCAGCGGAAGTGGCGCTTATAAACCACTTCGAGCCCCTCTTAACTAGCGAGGTGGGACTAAACTTTTGGTCGTGGCAGCACCCACCTTTCGTCCCGGTTGGTGGCGCCAACCAGGACCAATGCCCACCTTTCGTCTCAGTTGGTGGCAACAACTGGGACCAATGCCCTCCTTTCGTCCCAGTTGGTGCCACCAACTGGGACTAAAGGTCTCTGCTTCCTGCCCTTTGGACTGCTGAAATTGACCTTTAGTCCCGGTTGGTACCACCAACCGGGACGAGGGGGGGCATTGGTCCCGGTTGATGCCACCAACCGAGACCAATGCTTTGTGTATATAAGCAGCACTTAGGAATTTTTCAGAGTTTCATCTCCGCAGTTGCCCCCGATGACATCGAGCACATCGACGACGCTAGGCTGCCCGAGCTCGCCGTCGACGCCCTCGCCGTTAGGCTGCTCCACCTCCCCACCGAGGCCCTCGTCGACCCCCTCACCACACCCTGCCCCGACGCCAACCCTTAGTGAGCTTGATCCCCCGACCCCTGCGCTCTGCTCGCCGCCGCCGCCCCTGCTCTGCTTAGCCGACGCCGCTACTCTGCTAGTCGTCGATGCCCCTGCGCTGATCTGCTTAGCCGCCGCCTTGTTCATATAGAATTTTTTCCATGTATGTATGTATGTATGTTGGCTGGATGGATGTATATATATAGAGACTGTTCATATGATGATTTTTTTGTTCATAGAATATTTTTTGTTCATAGCATTTTTTGGTCCATGTATATATGTATGTGTATGTATGGACGGATGAATATATATATAGAAAATGTTCATATGATGTTATTTGTTCATAGAATATATTTTTTGTTCATAGAAATTAGTTAAAATTTACCAAGTTCTGAAGTTAAAATGTTCATATATTCAAAATGAGTTAAAAGACTCACTAAGTTAAAATTTACTCCTGGTCTGCTCGCCCGACCAACTCTCGAGGCCACCCAAACCCTAGAAGAAAGAGCGTTGTCGATCTACCCCCTCCCGCCCCTACCCGTAATTGTTATTTATAATACTATATATTGACGTCTAATTCACCGGTCTTACCTCAGTGAACTGAAGGGACTTTATTTAGTCGGTAGGCGTCCGGCATGGGTCAATGGGCTAGAATGGATAGTTTGATCTCGTGCATAGCAATTATGTTTTGCAAAGTGTCCTCTCGAGAAAGTATAACCCCGATAACTTTGACATGAGGGTGGACATCGGACATGCATGAGAGAGGCGGTCTGGAACTAATCCATTGCTCATATATGCATATGATTCCTTGTTATGATTAGCTAGGTCTATGTTTGCCACTAATCCATCTCTCATGTTTGTATATTGCCATGTTGTAATATTTGCAGAAACTATATGGACAGAGACTTGGAACAAGAAGAGTTGTTGGGGGTCATAATCCTTCAGGGAGGTGATCCCTTGTCATTTCTCAACGACACCGATGGTCAGGAAGCAGAGGATGACGGCTCTGGTGATCCAACAATGGAGGAGGAAGGAGGTCACGATGGCTCCAGTGACCGAACGACGGAGGAAGGAGATCATGATCACGGCTCCGGTGACCGAACGGAGGAGGGAGCCTTAACTGTTGCAAAGTCTGGCAAGATATATATATATATATATATATATATATATTAATTAAGACGGTGCTGACTTGATCATTAATTGTTTTGGTATGTACATATATTAATGCTTATGTCTTCTTTTAGCCCTCCGGATCAAGCCAAACTTCCGTAAGGAGACAAGGCCCGAAGAAAAGGTTGCGCCAGGATGAAAGGTTCACTATCATAGAAGTCGCGAAAGATGGTCAACTGATTGCTCCCAAGCGGACCAAGGACGCATTTGTACATCAGTGCGGAGTTGTTGTTAGGGACAGCGTCCCGATCAGCATCGAACAATGGAATAAGAAGAAGGACCCTGAAGTTTCTTATGTCCAGGATAGACTGAAAGATGATCTTTGGATCTCGCCGATGACAAATTTCATCCTACCGCCAGAGGGGGATCTGACTAACCCAATTATAGATTGAAAGGTCAAGGTGTTTGCTCTTAAGAAGATGGCAGCACTAATCAACAACTCGAAGAAAGAGTTGAACAAAATATTTGTCAAGAAAAACAGGACTCCAGAATTCATCGGTCCATATGAGAAGATAAGAGATCACTGGCCCGCATTTGTGGCCTACAAGACATCGGAGAAGGGTAAGCAAAGGTCACTGACAAACAAGCAAAGTGCTGCAAAGAAGAAGTATCACCATCACACGGGGTCAGGTGGCTACTACAAAGCCCGACCGTCGTGGGACAAAGCTGAGCAAGACCTGCTTGCTAAAGGGGTCCAACCAGCGACATTGCACTGGCCAGATCGGTCAAGGACTTGGTTCTTCGGGGTTGGGGGAACTTTGGACCCAGAAATAGGGAAGTGTGTTTGGATGAATGAGCAACTTGCAATACCCATCCAGAAGCTTGAGAAAGCAATCAAGGCAGAGCAGGAAAGGACGTTCATTCCCGATAGAGAGAAGGACAAGCTGACAGAGGCCCTCGGGAATCCTGAACACCCTGGACGAACAAGAGGCACTTCAGGCTCCGTTCTATGGGCGTGTGGGTTTCCCGATAGCGGTGGTTATAGAAGCCGAGAGAGAAAGAAGAAATAGGAAGCAACCGAAATGCAGAAGCTCAGTGCAAGATTAGCGAAAGTAGAGGAACTTAAGAGCCAGCAAGCTACCGGCCAAACATCTCAGCGGCACGAAGATCCTTCCTTGGACGCTGCCCCAGAAGCTACCCCACCATCTCAGCAGAGAAGCAGCGTGGCTTCCACGGACCTTGTTCAACCTGATTTCATGGCTCCTCGCTACCCCGTGGATAGTATCACGGGGGCTGAACATTGTGTGCTAATGGCGAAATTCCAGAACCTGACCTTGAAGGCAGCGCTCGGCTTTGTTGTACCTCCTCAAGCTGAGGGAACATTCCATTGTCGTCCAATTCCACATGGCTATGCTATTTTGACGGTGGATGAAATAATGGAGGGATTTGAGGAGCTAGAGCTTGACTACCCTACAGGTGAAGGAGAGATATATAGAAAATGCTTTAAGGAGTACCTATCTATGGAGAAAGGAGTAACTCAAGCTTCCAAACTAGATGCCTCAGCAGACTCACCTGGATGAGGCCCCTCAACAGAGTCCTCTTCCGCCTCAGCTGTCTTTGGCGCATCAGCGGACTCCGCCTCCTCCAGCGTATTAGCGCACTCCACCTCCTCCTCCGCCTCGTCAGCGGACTCCGCCGCCTCAGCAACGGCAGAAGAGAGAGGTCGCCGCTCCGGCGTCTAGGAGTACAAGAGGCGGGAAGGAATTCAAATTTGGTCCAAGCCTCAAGGCTCCGGAAAAGTTACCATGTGAGAGGCCCATTTTTAACGGAGGAAACGTCCACCTCCAAAGGAAATAGTAGATCCGGTGAAAGCGAAGCGCACTCTAGATGCCCTTAAGCGACCACCACCGTCTCCGCCGCAATCCAACTATGATTGAGTTATTGCAAAGACATTTGAGGAAGCACAGCGGTCGGAAGTACTACCAGTAGTGTTGCAAGAGAAGCAAAACGAAGAAGTGGGAAAACAATTCCCCAGCTCCGCGAATAAGAGAAGCAATCGTGCCCCCCACTCAAGGTGTCTAGTGATATTGCTAATCATCCGGGGCTACTGCCCGGTACCACTCTTGGTGATTATGTGGGTGATGATGTATAGTTTGAAATGTTAGAGGTAGTAGATATCTTTAGGTACGAGCACGTGAAGCCTCTCGTCAAACCTGATCATCCTCCTCTAACAACGATGATGTGAAGATTACACGAGTGGTACTTGGATAGCTGCAGGAAGAATGGGACTGATAGTTTGATGCTAAGAATTAAGGATGAGCACGACCTCATTGGAGTTGAGCTGATGCCTGTTGAATTTGTGGAATTATTTTATTTATTCAATCAACAGGACCTCGACAAACAACTCATGACTTGCTACTGTCTGTAAGTATTACTTTTGTAATTAAGTCTCTAGCTCAGCTCGTTCATTGCATGTATATATAATTATCCTCACTATATTATGCAGATTGAATATCATCTAATGCAAGAAAAGACAAATCTATGACATTGGGTTCATTAGCCCAAATACCGTAAATGAATGGTAAAAAACAGAGTCAAAGATACTGAGGAAAACTTGCTACAATCGTTCCTTCGACATAAAAACAAGGGGGAAATACTCTTTCCTTACAACTTCAAGTGAGTGTTACTATCTTGTGCATATTCGGTTTCGCTTACTCACGGTTAAGTATGTAATTGATGATTTATGCGTGTGTAGGTTCCACTTTATTCTGCTATCCATTAAGCTTGACGAGGCAGTAGTAACTGTCTTAGACTCGAGACGTAAAGATCCCAAGGATTATGAGGACATGACTGCAATGCTCCAGAAGTAAGTTCAATCATTATTGCACCATATCGGCAACTTTTGTTCACTTCCTGATATCAAGTAATCATTTTATTTGCCTGGCAGGGATTGGAAGAAGTTTACCGGAATGGTTCCAGGTCTGAGGAACGAGCTGTGATTTACATACCCCAAAGTAAGTAGTACTAGCTAGTTCCGCGCATTTCTCATTGATTCTAGTTTCATCAATACCATTGTCATGCTTGATTATCAGTTTGATTGAACTCTATTCTTGTAAAGTGCTTGTGGCAGGCACCCGGGACTGATTTATGTGGATACTACGTTTGCGAGTTCATGCACCACTCGACCTTTGAGCGGGGCTACTCTGACAAACAATTTGAAGTACGTAAATAATATTCACAATTTTATTTTATTACCATCAATTGTGTTGAGTTTCATTCATATATATGTATTGACCCCCTTCTTTAAATTAGATGTGGGAGAAGGGGAATGAACTCCTACCACATGATCGCGTACTAGCTATTCAAGAGGAATTGGCGGGATTCTTTCTTAACCACGTCATAAATGAGAAGGGAAAATACCATACGGAAATTCAAGCTAATTTTCGATAGATGATGTCAGGGATCGTAAGAGTTGTTATGTTGTATATATGTAGTAGTATCGGATAGATATACGAAAACTTGTTGTTCGACCAAGCACGGAGAAAGAGAGGTCACTTCTCTCTATATATATTCATGATCATGATGTTGAGTAATTAATGGTTCCTTCATTTTTTTACTAGCTAGCGTTGAGTTCTCTCTATATATGTAGTAGCTACCGTCGACCAAGCACGGAGAAAGATAGGTCACTTCTCTCTATATGTAGTAGCTATAGCTAACACAATATGAAACCCCTAAACCCTCCAAAACCCCTAAACCTCCCCCCTTTCAATAAAAACAAAAACCCTAGCGCCTAGGAGCTGATGACGCGTGGCTACCTTTTAGTCTCGGTCGGTGTTACCAACCTAGACTAAAGGTCCTCCCCCTGGGTAACCCACAGTGGCCACGTGGAGCTCCTTTAGTCCTGGTTCGTAAGCAAACCGAGACTAAAGGTTTTGGGCATTAGTCCCGATAGTTTTGTCCGAGTTCCAGAACCACGACTGGTACCATGTTTTCTACTAGTGCCTCCCTATCATTTACAACTATATGCTACTTATCTTGCTGTGTTGGCGACGTCTAGGTGGTGAAAAATGTCACGTGTTTTAAAAAAATGTAAGTGCCATTTTAAGAAGTGTTTATACAGTCTAAGAAAGGTTAGCAGAATTTAAAAAATGTTTCATACATTCAAAAACTGTTCACTAGAGCAAAAATGTTTTTGTGACATTTTAAAAACTTTGGATGCAATGTAAAACAAAATGTTTGTCTAATGTAAAAATATGTACACAGAAGTTGGGAGCGCCACACTACCCATCGTGGATGATTGATACGTCCATTTTGCATCATGCTTTGATATTGATATTTATCGCATTATGGGCTGTTATTACACATTATGACACAATACTTATGCCTTTTATCTCTTATTTTACAAGGTTTACATGAACAGGAACAGATCCTATGCAAGTGTCACTCCGAGGCTTATGGAGGACACCACGCTGGAGATAGAACTGCACATAAGGTATTGCAATCTGATTTTTATTGGCCTACTCTCTTCAAGGATGCTCGTAAGTTTGTCTTGTCTTGTGATGAATGTCGAAGAATTGGTAATATTAGTAGACGTCAAGAAATGCCTATGAATTACTCACTTGTTATTGAACCATTTGATGTTTGGGGCTTTGATTATATGGTACTGTTTCCTGCCTCTAATGGATATACACATATTTTAGTTGCTGTTGATTATGTTACTAAGTGGGTAGAAGCTATTCCAACTAGTAGTGATGATCATAACACTTCTATTAAGATGCTTAAAGAAGTTATTTTTCCAAGGTTTGGAGTCCCTAGATACTTAATGACTGATGGTGGTTCACACTTTATTCATGGTGCTTTCCATAAAATGCTTGCTAAGTATGACGTTAATCATAGAATTGCATCTCCATACCATCCACAGTCTAGTGGTCAAGTAGAATTGAGTAATAGAGAGCTCAAATTAATTTTGCAAAAGACTGTTAAAAGATCTAGAAAGAATTGGTCTAAGAAACTTGATGATGCATTATGGGCTTATAGAACTGCATATAAAAATCCTATGGGTATTTCTCCATATAAAATGGTTTATGGAAAAGCATGTCACTTACCTCTCGAACTTGAACATAAGGCATATTGGGCTATTAAAGAGCTCAATTATGATTTCAAACTTGCCGGTGAGAAAAGGTTATTTGACATTAGCTCACTTGATGAATGGAGAACCTAGGCTTATAAAAATGACAAGTTGTTTAAAGAAAAAGTTAAAAGATGGCATGACAAAAGGATACAAAAGCGTGAGTTTAATGTAGGTGATTATGTTTTACTATTCAACTCTCGTTTAAGATTTTTTGCAGGAAAACTTCGCTCTAAATGGGAAGGTCCTTACGTTATCGAGAAGGTCTATCGTTGCGGTGCCATAAAAATAAACAACTTCGAAGGCACGAACCCGAAGGTGGTGAACGGTCAAAGAATTAAACATTATATCTCAGGTAATCCCATAAATGTTGAAACTAATATTATTGAAACCGTAACCCCGGAGGAATACATAAGGGACACTTTCTGGAATGTTTCAGACTCCGAAAAGGAATAGGTACGTGGTAAGGTAAGTAAACCGAACCAAAACAGTTCTAAATGGCAATTTTTATCCGTTTTGGAACATTTAAGAAAATAGGAAAATAAGAAGCAGTCCGGGAAGGACACGGGGCTTCCACGAGGGTGGAGGGCGCACCCTACCCCCGTGGGCGCGCCCCCAGCCTCGTGGGCACCTCGTGCGCTCTCCGGACTCCGTTTTCTTGTACGATACTTCTTTCGGTCGGTAAAAATTCATTATATAATCTCCCGAAGGTTTTGACCACAGTATCACGCAATTATCCTTTGTTTTCATTTCGAGCAGTTTTCTGTCGCAGATCAGAGAATAATATGTCGTCTCAGGATTCAGATGGAGAAAGCTATGTGGCTGAGTACCTTGCAGACCCTAAGGTCTACGGGGACTTGGAGCATTATGGTTGGACCACGGAGGAAGAAGAAGACTACGAGCCTAAAGGAAAGGGGGAGTCGAGCTCAGACGAAGATGAACTCCCGTTACTGAAGGAAATATGCCCTAGAGGCAATAATAAAGTTATTATTTATTTCCTTATATCATGATAAATGTTTATTATTCATGCTAGAATTGTATTAACCGGAAATATAATACATGTGTGAATACATAGACAAACAGAGTGTCACTAGTATGCCTCTACTTGACTAGCTCGTTGATCAAAGATGGTTCAGTTTCCTAACCATTGACATGGGTTGTCATTTGATTAACGGGATCACACCATTAGGAGAATGATGTGATTGACTTGACCCATTCTGTTAGCTTAGCACCCGATCGTTTATACATGTTCCTATGACTATGAGATTATGCAACTCCCGTTTACCGAAGGAACACTTTGTGTGCTACCAAACGTCACAATGTAATTGGGTGATTATAAAGGTGCTCTACAGGTGTCTCTGAAGGTACTTGTTGGGTTGGCGTATTTCGAGATTAGGATTTGTCGCTCCGATTGTCGGAGAGGTATCTCTGGGCCCTCTCGGTAATGCACGTCATTTAAGCCTTGCAAGCATTGCAACTAATGAGTTAGTTGCGGGATGATGTATTACGGAACGAGAGACTTGCCGGTAACGAGATTGAACTAGGTATTGAGATACCGACGATCGAATCTCGGGCAAGTAACATACCGATGACAAAGGGAACAACGTATGTTGTTATGCGGTCTGACCGATAAAGATCTTTTCGTAGAATATGTGGGAGCCAATATGAACATCCAAGTTCCACTATTGGTTATTGACCGGAGACGTGTCTCGGTCATGTCTACATAGTTCTCGAACCCGTAGGGTCCGCACGCTTAACGTTTCGATGACAATTATATTATGAGTTTATATGTTTTGATGTACCAAAGGTTGTTCGGAGTCCCGGATGTGATCACGGACATGATGAGGAGTCTCGAAATGGTCGAGACATGAAGATTGATATATTGGAAGCCTATGTTTGGATATCAGAAGTGTTCCTGGTGAAATCGGGATTTTACCGGAGTACCGGGAGGTTACCGGAACCCCCCGGGGACTTAATGGACCTTAGTGGGCCTTAGTGGAAAGAGCGGAGAGGCGGCTAGGGCATGGGCCACGCCCCCTCACCCCTAGTCCGAATAGGACAAGGAGAGGGGGGCGGCGCCCCCCCCCTTCCTTCTTCTCCTCCACCTCTTTCCCCTCTCTCTCCTAGTCCAACAAGGAAAAGGGGGGAGTCCTACTCCCGGTAGGAGTAGGACTCCTCCTGGTGCGCCCCTCTCTAGGCCGGCCGCACCCGCCGCCTTGCTCCTTTATATACGGGGGCAGAGGGCACCCCATAGACACAACAATTGATCGTTTGATATTTTAGCCGTGTGCGGTGCCCCCCTCCACCATAGTCCACCTCGATAATACTGTAGCGGTGCTTAGGACAAGCCCTACATCGGTAGAACATCATCATCATCACCACGCCGTCGTGCTGACGAAACTCTCCCTCAACACTCGGCTGGATTGGAGTTCGAGGGACGTCATCGGGCTGAACGTGTGCTGAACTCGGAGGTGTCGTACGTTCGGTACTTGATCGATCGGATCGTGAAGAAGTACGACTACATCAACAGTGTTGTGCTAACGCTTCCGCTTTTGGTCTACGAGGGTACGTGGACAAGACTCTCCCCTCTCGTTGCTATGCATCACCATGATCTTGCTTGTGCATAGGAATTTTTTTTTGAAATTACTACGTTCCCCAACAGTGGCATCCGAGCCAGGTTTTATGCGTAGATGTCATATGCACGAGTAGAACACAAGTGAGTTGTGGGCGATATAAGTCATACTGCTTACCAGCATGTCGTACTTTGGTTCAGGCGGTATTGTTGGATGAAGCGGCCCGGACCGACATTACGCGTACGCTTACGCGAGACTGGTTCTACCGACGTGCTTTGCACAAAGGTGGCTGGCGGGTGTCAGTTTCTCCAACTTTAGTTGAACCGAGTGTGGCTACGCCTGGTCCTTGCGAAGGTTAAAACAGCACCAACTTGACAAACTATCGTTGTGGTTTTGATGCGTAGGTAAGAACGGTTCTTGCTTAGCCCGTAGCAGCCACGTAAAATTTGCAACAACAAAGTAGAGGACGTCTAACTTGTTTTTGCAGTGCATGTTGTGATGTGATATGGTCAAGACATGATGCTAAATTTTCTTGTATGAGATGATCTGTTTTGTAACCGAGTTATCGGCAACTGGAAGGAGCCATATGGTTGTCGCTTTATTGTATGCAATGCAATCGCCCTGTAATGCTTTATTTTATCACTAAGCGGTAGCGATAGTCGTGGAAGCATAAGATTGGCGAGACGACAATGATGCTACAATGGAGATCAAGGTGTCGCGCCGGTGACGATGGTGATCATGATGGTGCTTCGGAGATGGAGATCACAAGCACAAGATGATGATGGCCATATCATATCACTTATATTGATTGCATGTGATGTTTATCTTTTATGCATCTTATCTTGCATTGATTGACAGTAGCATTATAAGATGATCCCTCACTAAATTATCAAAGTATAAGTGTTCTCCCTGAGTATGCACCGTTGTGAAAGTTCTTCGTGCTGAGACACCACGTGATGATCGGGTGTGATAGGCTCTACGTTCAAATACAACGGGTGCAAAAAATTGCACACGCGGAATACTCAGGTTAAACTTAACGAGCCTAGCATATAACAGATATGGCCTCGGAACACGGATACCGAAAGATCGAGCGTGAATCATATAGTAGATATGATCAACATAGTGATGTTCACCGTTGAAACTACTCCATCTCACGTGATGATCGGACATGGTTTAGTTGATATGGATCACGTGATCACTTAGAGGATTAGAGGGATGCCTATCTAAGTGGGAGTTCTTAAATAATATGATTAATTGAACTTAAATTTATCATGAACTTAGTACCTGATAGTATCTTGCTTGTCTATGTTGATTGTAGATAGATGGCCCGTGCTGTTGTTCCGTTAAATTTTAATGCGTTCCTTGAGAAAGCAAAGTTGAAAGATGATGGCAACAATTACACGGACTGGATCCGTAACTTGAGGATTATCCTGATTGCTGCTCAGAAGAATTACGTCCTGGAAGCACCGCTAGGTGTACCACCTGCACCAGCAACTGCGGACATTGTGAATGCCTGGCAGACATGTATTGATGACTACTCGATAGTTCAGTCTGTCATGCTTTACGGCTTAGAATCGGGACTTCAACGACGTTTTGAACGTCATGGAGCATATGAGATGTTCCAGGAGTTGAAGTTAATATTTCAAAAGAATGTCCGGATTGAGAGATATGAAGTCTCCAATAAGTTCTACAGTTGCAAGATGGAGGAGAATAGTTCTGTCAGTGAGCGTATACTCAAGATGTCTGGGTACTGCAATCACTTGATTCAACTGGGAGTTAATCTTCCGGATGATAGCGTCATTGACAGAATTCTCCAATCACTGGCACCAAGCTACAAGAGCTTCGTGATGAACTATAATATGCAAGGGATGGATAAGACAATTCCCGAGCTCATCACAATGCTAAAGGCAGTGGAGGTAGAAATCAAGAAGGAGCATCAAGTGTTGATGGTCAATAAGACCACTAGTTTCATGAAAAAGGGCAAAGGGAAGAAGAAGGCGAACTTCAAGAAGAACAGTAAGCAAGTTGCTGCTCAGGAGAAGAAACCCAAGTCTGGACCTAAGCCTGAGACTGAGTGCTTCTACTGCAAGCAGACTCGTCACTGGAAGCGGAACTGCCCCAAGTATTTGGCGGATAAGAAGGATGGCAAGGTGAACAAAGGTATATGTGATATACATGTTATTGATGTGTACCTTACTAATGCTCGCGGTAGCACCTGGGTATTTGATATTGGTTCTGTTGCTAATATTTGCAACTCGAAACAGGGGCTACGGATTAAGCGAAGATTGGCTAAGGACGAGGTGACGATGCGCGTGGGAAATAGTTCCAAAGTCGATGTGATCACGGTCGGCACGCTACCTCTACATCTACCTTCGGGATTAGTATTAGACCTAAATAATTGTTATTTGGTGCCAGCGTTGAGCATGAACATTATATTTGGATCTTGTTTGATGTGAGACGGTTATTCATTTAAATCATAGAATAATGGTTGTTCTACTTATATAAGTAATATCTTTTATGGTCATGCACCCTTGAAGAGTGGTCTATTTTTGCTAAATCTCGATAGTGGTGATACACATATTCATAATATTGAAGACAAAAGATGCAGAGTTGATAATGATAGTGCAACTTATTTGTGGCACTGTCATTTAGGTCATATCGGTGTAAAGCGCATGAAGAAACTCATTACCGATGGACTTTTGGAACCATTTGATTATGAATCACTTGGTACTTGCGAACCGTGCCTCATGGGAAGATGACTAAAACGCCGTTCTCCGAAACTATGGAGAGAGCAATAGATTTGTTGGAGATCATACATATAGATGTATGTGGTCCGATGAATGTTGAGGCTCGTGGCGGATATAGTTATTTTCTCACCTTCACAGATGATTTAAGTAGATATGGGTATATCTACTTAATGAAACATAAGTCTGAAACATTTGAAAAGTTCAAAGAATTTCAGAGTGAAGTTGAAAATCATCGTAACAAGAAAATAAAGTTTCTACGATCTGATCGTGGAGGAGAATATTTGAGTTTTGAGTTTGGTCTTCATTTGAAACAATGCGGAATAGTTTCGCAACTCACGCCACCCGGAACACCACAGCGTAATGGTGTGTCCGAACATCGTAATCGTACTTTACTAGATATGGTGTGATCTATGATGATCTTACTGATTTACCGCTATCGTTTTGGGGTTATGCTTTAGAGACGGCCACATTCACATTAAATAGGGCACCATCGAAATCCGTTGAGACGACGCCTTATGAACTGTGGTTTGGTGATACGTCTCCAACGTATCTATAATTTTTGATTGCTCCATGCTATATTATCTACTGTTTTGGGCAATATTGGGCTTTATTATTCACTTTTATATTATTTTTGGGACTAACCTATTAAGCGGAGGCCCAGCCCGGATTTGTTGTTTTATGCCTATTTCAGTGTTTCAAAGAAAAGGAATATCAGACGGAGTCGAAACGGAACGAAATCAACTAGAGAAGTTATTTTTGGAACGAAAGCCACCCGATGGACTTGGACCCCACGTCAAGGAAGGAACGAGGAAGCCACGAGGGTGGGGGCGCGCCCACCCCCTAGGGCGCGCCCCCTGCCTCGTGGGGCCCTCGTGGCTCCCCTGACGTACTCCCTGCACCCATATATACCCACGTATCCTAAAACTTCCAGAACAGACAATAGATCGGGAGTTTCGTCGCCAGAAGCCTCCGTAGCCACCGAAAACCAATCTAGACCCGTTCCGGCACCCTGACGGAGGGGGCAATCCCTCTCCGGTGGCCATCTTCATCATCCCGGTGCTCTCCATGACGAGGAGGGAGTAGTTCTCCCTCGGGGCTGAGGGTATGTACCAGTAGCTATGTGTTTGATCTCTCTCTCTCGTGTTCTTGAGATGATACGATCTTGATGTATCGCGAGCTTTGCTATTATAGTTGGATCTTATGTTTCTCCTCCCCCTCTTCTCTCTTGTAATGAATTGAGTTTCCGCTTTGAAGTAATCTTATCGGATTGAGTCTTCAAAGATTTGAGAACACTTGATGTATGTCTTGTCGTGGATATCTGTGGTGACAATGGGATATCACGTGATTCACTTGATGTATGTTTTGGTGATCAACTTGCGGGTTCCACCCATGAACCTATGCGTAGGGGTTGGCACACGTTTTCGTCGTGATTCTCCGGTAGAACTTTGGGGCACTCTTTGAGGTCCTTTGTGTTGGTTGAATAGATGAATCTGAGATTGTGTGACGCACATCGTATAATCATACCCACGGATACTTGAGGTGACATTGGAGTATCTAGGTGACATTAGGGTTTTGATTGATTTGTGTCTTAAGGTGTTATTCTAGTACAAACTCTAGGGCTGTTTGTGACACTTATAGGAATAGCCCAACGGATTGATTGGAAAGAATAACTTTGAGGTGGTTTCGTACCCTACCATAATCTCTTCGTTCGTTCTCCGCTATTAGTGACTTTGGAGTGACTCTTTGTTGCATGTTGAGGGATAGTTATATGATCCAATTATGTTATTATTGTTGAGGGAACTTACACTAGCGAAAGTATGAACCCTAGGCCTTGTTTCCTAGCATTGCAATACCATTTACGCTCACTTTTATCATTAGTTACCTTGTTGTTTTTATAATTTCAGATTACAAATACCTTTATCTACCATCCATATACCACTTGTTTCACCATCTCTTCGCCGAACTAGTGCACCCATACAATTTACCATTGTATTGGGTGTGTTGGGGACACAAGAGACTCTTTGTTATTTGGTTGCAGGGTTTCTTGAGAGATACCATCTTCATCCTACGTCTCCTACGGATTGATAAACCTTAGGTCATCCACTTGAGGGAAATTTGCTACTGTCCTACAAACCTCTGCACTTGGAGGCCCAACAACGTCTACAAGAAGAAGGTTGTGTAGTAGACATCAAGCTCTTTTCTGGCGCCGTTGCCGGGGAGGTGAGTGCTTGAAGGTATATCTTTAGATCTTGCAACCGAGTCTTTTAGTTTCTTTTTTATCACTAGTTTAGTTTATAAAAGAAAATTACAAAAAATGGAATTGAGTTTGTCTCATACGCTTCACCTTTTTAATATCTTTCGTGAGTATGATGGAAAGGATAATTGTGCTCAAGTGCTAGAAGAAGAAATCTATAAAATGTTTGGCACTAAATATTTGAATGATGAGCATGATTGCAATGTTGTTAGTATGAATTCCTTGAATATCCATGATGCTAATGATGATTGCACTAGTTATGATGAAAATGCCTCCTATAAACATGTCAATTTTTGTGGAGTAGACTGGGTTTGCAAGTACACACCAAATAGGGAAGATAGAAATTGCAAGAGGCATAAGTACTTAGAAACCAAATTATTGCAAGAAGAGCTAGACGAATGTGCTGAAAATTTAAGATATCTTACCCATACTTGCGAACTTTGCAATGAACATGGTCATTTAAATATCAAATGCAAATTGTTCCATGACCGTATCATGTCCAAAAATTGTGATGACTTGATTTCCCTTGCACATCATAATGAACTTAGTTTGCTCTTGGGTTATGAAGAAATGAAACGTATAACTAAGGGTATTCCCAAATTTAATCTCGATAAACTTCTTGGTTTTGATCTAGAGAAGATTTATATGTATTGTGCGGTGAATTGCATTGAAAATCCTTATATTGCCAATTACATAAAGAAAAGAAAACAAATAGAAGATGAAGAGAATACTAATGAAAGGGAAGAGACTTCCCAATACCCTCCTATTATTTCTTATGATGAATCAGGTAACGAGGAAGAGCCTCCTATTCAACCAATCTCATTAATAAGGAGCTCCAAAAAGAGGATTGAACCCACACATGATGTGGTGAAGAAGAAGAAAAGAAAAAAGGAAGAGAGGTAAAACGATATCTCTTCCAAATAATGTTGCTCCTGTTACTATTGTGCCTCATGAAAATATAATTGTGGAAGATAATGATACTTCTTATGATCTTGAAAATCTTTTTGGCACTTGCTTGGAAGAATATGATAATTGCTATACTATTGGTGCTATTCATACAATTAATGATGAGAGTGATTATGCTTATGATATGAAAAGGCCCAAGCTTGGGGATGCTATGTTTGATGAAGATGATGTTTTTGAGAATATATTTGTTGTAATTAATGTTTGTCCCAAGCTTGGGGATGCTATGTTTATTAATGATGATATTTTTAGTCTCCCAAGTTTTGATATGCAAATTTATAATGATGATAGCATGCCTCCTACTTATGATTATTATTGTGATGAAACTTATGCTATAAAGAGTAGTGATGATTATATTTATAAAACTTGTCATGATTATGAGTACCCTTTCTCTGAACATTACTCTTTTAATGTGTAAACAATTTATAGTATTCAAGTCTCTTATGATACTCCCACTATTCCGACTGAGAAGAAATTTGCTTATGTGGAGAGTAATAAAATTTATATGCTTATAGATCATGAAAAGAATGCTTTAGGTGCTGGTTATATTGTTGAATTCATTCATGATGCTACTGAAAATTATTATAAGGGAGGAACATATGCTTGTAGGAATTGCAATAATATCAAGTTTCCTCTCTATGTGCTTAAAATTTCGAAGTTATGCTTGTTTTGCCCTCCTAAGCTAGTTGATTATTGTTCCCACAAGTTGTTTGCTCACAAAATCCCTATGCATAGGAAGTGGGTTAGGCTTAAATGTGCTAGTCATATTCTTCATGATGCTCTCTCTATATTTCAATTCTTATCTTTTATGTGAGCATCGTTGAAATCATCATGCCTAGTTAGGGGCGTTAAACGATAGCGCTTGTTGGGAGGCAACCCAACTTTATTTTTATTCCTTGCTTTTTGTTCCTGTTTAGTAATAAATAATTCATCTAGCCTCTTTTTAGATGTGGTTTTATGCTTTTAATTAGTGTTTGTGCCAAGTAGAACCGTTGGGAAGACTTGGGAAAGTCTTGTTGATCATGCTGTCAAAAATAGAAACTTTAGCGCTCACGAGAAATGCTGCCATTTTTATTTGGATAGTGCTATTTAGTTAATTATTTTTGAAGATTATTAATAGATAAATTACTCAGGTCCAGCAATTTATTTTAGAATTTTTGGGGTTCCATAAGTATACGTTTGATCCAGATTACTACAGACTGTTCTGTTTTTGACAGATTCTGTTTTCTATGTGTTGTTTGCTTATTTTGATGAATCTATGAGTAGTATCGGAGGGTATAAACCATAGAGAAGTTTTAATACAGTAGTTTTAACACCAATATAAATAAATAATGAGTTCATTACAGTACCTTGAAGTGGTCTTTTGTTTTCTTATACTAACGGAGCTTACGAGTTTTCTGTTATGTTTTGTGTTGTGAAGTTTTCAAGTTTTGGGTAAGGATTCGATGGACTATGGAATAAGGAGTGGAAAGAGCCTAAGCTTGGGGATTACCAAGGAACCCCAAGGTAATATTCAAGTACAACCAAGAGCCTAAGCTTGGGGATGCCCCGGAAGGCATCCCCTCCTTCGTCTTCGTTCATCGGTAACTTTACTTGGAGCTATATTTTTATTCGCTACATGATATGTGTTCTGCTTGGAGAGTCAATTTATTTTGTTAGGATTTGCTTGCTGTTATTTAGAACAATTTTTTGCATCTTTTATTTCAATAAAAGTGGCATTGATAGCCTTTACTATACCTATTTTAGAAGTCCACATGTTGCTGTTTGAAAACAGAAAGTTTACCACTGTTGCAATAATTCCCTAGAAAAGTAAGAATGTGATAAAATGTTGAAACCTTTTGCATATTAAGATCTGATAAATTTACTACAGTGGGAATTTTATTTCATAATTTTTGTAGCTAGGGAAGTATGGATGTTGCTGCATTCTTTACAGACTATCCTGTTTAGGCAGATTGCTGTTATGTTTGCATTGTTTGCATATGTTTGCTTCTTTAATGATTCTATTTGAGGATAGGACTATTAAATATGAAGAGGAATTGAGTATGCAATGTTGAATAATAATTTTAGTGATTTTCTACAGTAGAGTATGATAAGGTTTTGGCAATGGTTTATACTAACTTATCTCACGAGTCCTTGTTGAGTTTTGTGTGGATGAAGCTTTTGAGATTTAGGGAGACCTTGATATGAGAGGAATTAAGGAGACACAAAAGCTCAAGCTTGGGGATTCCCAAGGCACCCCAAGATAATATTTCAAGAAATCTTAAGCATCTAAGCTTGGGGATGCCCCGGTTGGCATCCCACCTTTCTTCTTCAACAACTATCAGTTAGTTTTGGTTGATCCTAAGTTTTTGCTTCTTCACATGATGTTTGCCATTCTTAGAATGTCATTTTATTTTACTTTGCTTGCTGTTTGAATAGAATGCCAAGATCTGAAATTATTAAATGTTAGAGAGTCTTCACATAGTTGCATAATTATTCGACTACTCATTGATCTTCACTTATATCTTTCGGAGTAGTTTGTAATTTGCTCTAGTGCTTCACTTATATCTTTTAGAGCATGGTGGTAGTTTTATTTTGAAGAAATAGATGAACTCTAATGCTTCACTTAGATTATTTTGAGAGTCTTAAATAGCATGGTAATTTTCTTAAAATCCTAATATGCTAGGTATTCAAGAATAATAAAATTCTCTTATGAGTGTGTTGAATACTAAGAGAAGTTTGATACTTGATGATTGTTTTGAGATATGAGGATGGTAATATTAGAGTCATGCTAGTTGAGTAGTTGTGAATTTGAGAAATACTTGTGTTGAAGTTTGTGATTCCTGTAGCATGCACGTATGGTGAATTGTTATGTGATGAAGTCGGAGCATGATTTATTTAATGATTGCCTTCCTCATGAGTGGCAGTCGGGGACGAGCGATGGTTTTTTCCTACCAATCTATCCCCCTAGGACCATGCGCGTAATACTTTGTTTTGATAACTAATAGATTTTTGCAATAAGTATGTGAGTTCTTTATGACTAATGTTGATTCCATGGATTATACGCACTCTCACCCTTCCACCATTGCTAGCCTCTCTAGTACCGCGCAACTTTCGCCAGTACCATACACCCACCATATACCTTCCTCAAAATAGCCACCATACCTACCTATTATGGCATTTCCATAGCCATTCTGAGATATATTGCCATGCAACTTTCCACCATTCCGTTCATCATGACACATTCATCATTTTCATATTGCTTAGCATGATCATGTAGTTGACATAGTATTTGTGGCAAAGCCACTGTTCATGATTCTTTCATACTTGTCACTCTTGATTCATTGCATATCCCGGTACACCACCGGTTCATATAGAGTAATACTTTGTTCTAGTATCGAGTTGTATCATTGAGTTGTAAATAAATAGAAGTGTGATGATCATCATTAAATAGAGCATTGTCCCAAAAAAAAGGCCATAAAAAGGCCAAATAAAAAAATAAAGGCCAAATAAAAAAAAGAAAGGCCAAATAAAAAAAGGGGGACAATGCTACTATCCTTTTACCACACTTGTGCTTCAAAGTAGCACCATGATCTTCATGATAGAGAGTCTCCTATGTTGTCACTTTCATATACTAGTGGGAATCTTTCATTATAGAACTTGGCTTGTATATTCCAATGATGGGCTTCCTCAAAATGCCCTAGGTCTTCGTGAGCAAGCGAGTTGGATGCACACCCACTAGTTTCTTTTGTTGAGCTTTCATATACTTATAGCTCTAGTGCATCTGTTGCATGGCAATCCCTACTCACTCACATTGATATCTATTGATGGGCATCTCCATAGCCCATTGATACGCCTAGTCGATGTGAGACTATCTTCTCCCTTTTTGTCTTCTCCACAACCACCATTCTATTCCACCTATAGTGCTATATCCATGGCTCACGCTCATGTATTGCGTGAAGATTGAAAAAGTTTGAGAACATCAAAAGTATGAAACAATTGCTTGGCTTGTCATCGGGGTTGTGCATGATTTAAATATGTTGTGTGGTGAAGATGGAGCATAGCCAGACTATATGATTTTGTAGGGATAACTTTCTTTGGCCATGTTATTTTGAAGAGACATAATTTCTTAGTTAGTATGCTTGAAGTATTATTATTTTTATGTCAATATGAACTTTTGTCTTGAATCTTTTGGATCTGAATATTCATATCACAAGTAAGAAGAATTACATTGAAATTATGCCAACTAGCATTCCACATCAAAAATTATCTTTTTTATCATTTACCTACTCGAGGACGAGCAGCAATTAAGCTTGGGGATGCTTGATACGTCTCCAACGTATCTATAATTTTTGATTGCTCCATGCTATATTATCTACTATTTTGGGCAATATTGGGATTTATTATTCACTTTTATATTATTTTTGGGACTAACCTATTAACCGGAGGCCCAGCCCAGATTTGTTGTTTTATGCCTATTTCAGTGTTTCGAAGAAAAGGAATATCAGACGGAGTCGAAACGGAACGAAATCAACTAGAGAAGTTATTTTTGGAACGAAAGCCAGCCGATGGACTGGGACCCCACGTCAAGGAAGGTATGAGGAAGCCACGAGGGTGGGGGGCACGCCCACCCCCCTAGGGCGTGCCCCCTGCCTCGTGGGGCCCTCGTGGCTCCCCTGACGTACTCCCTGCACCCATATATACCCACGTATCCTAAAACTTCCAGAACAGACAATAGATCGGGAGTTCCGCCGCCAGAAGCCTCTGTAGCCACCGAAAACCAATCTAGACCCATTCCGGCACCCTGCCGGAGGGGGCAATCCCTCTCCGGTGGCCATCTTCATCATCCCGGTGCTCTCCATGACAAGGAGGGAGTAGTTCTCCCTCGGGGCTGAGGGTATGTACCAGTAGCTATGTGTTTGATCTCTCTCTCTCTCTCGTGTTCTTGAGATGATACGATCTTGATGTATCGCGAGCTTTGCTATTATAGTTGGATCTTATGTTTCTCCCCCCCCCCTCTCTTCTCTCTTGTAATGAATTGAGTTTCCCCTTTGAAGTAATCTTATCGGATTGAGTCTTCAAAGATTTGAGAACACTTGATGTATGTCTTGCCGTGGATATCTGTGGTGACAATGGGATATCACGTGATTCACTTGATGTATATTTTGGTGATCAACTTGCGGGTTCCGCCCATGAACCTATGAATAGGGGTTGGCACACGTTTTCGTCATGATTCTTCGGTAGAACTTTGGGGCACTCTTTGAGGTCCTTTGTGTTGGTTGAATAGATGAATCTGAGATTGTGTGACGCATATCGTATAATCATACCCACGGATACTTGAGGTGACATTGGAGTATCTAGGTGACATTAGGGTTTTGATTGATTTGTGTCTGAAGGTGTTATTCTAATATGAACTCTAGGGATGTTTGTGACACTTATAGGAATAGCCCAACGGATTGATTGCAAAAAATAACTTTGAGGTGGTTTCGTACCCTACCATAATCTCTTCGTTCGTTCTCCGCTATTAGTGACTTTGGAGTGACTCTTTGTTGCATGTTGAGGGATAGTTATATGATCCAATTGTTGGGGAACGCAGTAATTTCAAAAAATTTCCTACGCACACGCAAGATCATGGTGATGCATAGCAACGAGAGGGGAGAGTGTGATCTACGTACCCTTGTAGATCGACAACGGAAGCGTTTGGTTGATGTAGTCGTACGTCTCCACGGCCCGACCGATCAAGCACCAAAACTACGGCACCTTCGAGTTTTAGCACACGTTCAGCTCGATGACGATCCCCGGACTCCGATCCAGCAAAGTGTCGGGGAAGAGTTCCGTCAGCACGACGGCGTGGTGACGATCTTGATGTACTACTGTCGCAGGGCTTCGCCTAAGCACCGCTACAATATTATCGAGGACTATGGTGGCAGGGGGCGCCGCACACGGCTAAGAATATGATCACGTGGATCAACTTGTGTTCCTCTGGGGTGCCCCTGCCTCCGTATATAAAGGCTCAAGGGGGGGTGCGGCCGTCCTAGGAGAGGCGCGCCAGGAGGAATCCTACTCCCTCCGGGAGTAGGATTCCCCCCCCCCCCAATCCTAGTTGGAATAGGATTCGCAGAGGGGGGAAAAGAGAAAGGGGGGCCGACCCCCTCTCCTTGTCCTATTCGGACCAAGGGAGGGGAGGGGCGCGCGGCCCATCTCAGGCTGCCTCTTCTCTTTTCCACAAAGGCCCACTAAGGCCCATATAGCTCCCGGGGGGTTCCGGTAACCTCCCGGTACTCCGGTAAAATCCCGATTTCACCCGGAACACTTCCGATATCCAAACATAGGCTTCCAATATATCAATCTTTATGTCTCGACCATTTCGAGACTCCTCGTCATGTCCGTGATCACATCCGGGACTCCGAACAACCTTCGGTACATCAAAACGTATAAACTCATAATATAACTGTCATCGAAACCTTAAGCGTGCGGACCCTACGGGTTCGAGAACAATGTAGACATGACCGAGACATGTCTCCGGTCAATAACCAATAGCGGGACCTGGATGCCCATATTGGCTCCTACATATTCTATGAAGATCTTTATCGGTCAGACCGCATAACAACATACGTTGTTCCCTTTGTCATCGGTATGTTACTTGCCCGAGATTCGATCGTCGATATCCAATACCTAGTTCAATCTCGTTATCGGCAAGTCTCTTTACTCGTTCCGTAATACATAATCTTGCAACTAACTCATTAGTTGCATTGCTTGCAAGGCTTAAGTGATGTGCATTACCGAGAGGGCCCAGAGATACCTCTCCGACGATCGGAGTGACAAATCCTAATCTCGAAATACGTCAACCCAACATGTACCTTTGGAGACACCTGTAGAGCACCTTTATAATCACACAGTTACGTTGTGACGTTTGGTAGCACACAAAGTGTTCCTCCGACACACGGGAGTTACATAATCTCATAGTCATAGGAACATGTATAAGTCATGAAGAAAGCAATAGCAACATACTAAACGATCGGGTGCTAAGCTAATGGAATGGGTCATGTCAATCAGATCATTCAACTAATGATGTGATCCCGTTAATCAAATAACAACTCTTTGTCCATGGTCAGGAAACATAACCATCTTTGATTAACGAGCTAGTCAAGTAGAGGCATACTAGTGACACTCTGTTTGTCTATGTATTCACACATGTATTATGTTTCCGGTTAATACAATTCTAGCATGAATAATAAACTTTTATCATGATATAAGGAAATAAATAATAACTCTATTATTGCCTCTAGGGCATATTTCCTTCAGTCTCCCACTTGCACTAGAGTCAATAATCTAGATTACACAGTAATGATTCTAACACCCATCGAGCTTTGGTGCTGATCATGTTTTGCCCGTGGAAGAGGCTTAGTCAACGGGTCTGCTACATTCAGCTCCGTATGTATCTTGCAAATCTCTATATCTCCCACCTGGACTAGATCCCGTATGGAATTGAAGCGTCTCTTGATGTGTTTGGTTCTCTTGTGAAATCTGGATTCCTTTGCCAAGGCAATTGCACCAGTATTGTCACAAAAGATTTTCATTGGACCCGATGCACTAGGTATGACACCTAGATCGGATATGAACTCCTTCATCCAGACTCCTTCATTTGCTGCTTCCGAAGCAGCTATGTACTCCGCTTCACATGTAGATCCTGCCACGACGCTTTGTTTAGAACTGCACCAACTGACAGCTCCACCGTTTAATGTAAACACGTATCCGGTTTGCGATTTAGAATCGTCCGGATCAGTGTCAAAGCTTGCATCAACGTAACCATTTACGATGAGCTCTTTGTCACCTCCATATACGAGAAACATATCCTTAGTCCTTTTCAGGTATTTTAGGATGTTCTTGACCGTTGTCCAGTGATCCACTCCTGGATTACTTTGGTACCTCCCTGCTAGACTTATAGCTAGGCACACATCAGGTCTGGTACACAGCATTGCATACATGATAGAGCCTATGGCTAAAGCATAGGGAACATCTTTCATTTTCTATCTATCTTCTGCAGTGGTCGGGCATTGAGTCTGACTCAACTTCACACCTTGTAACACAGGCAAGAACCCTTTCTTTTCTTGATCCATTTTGAACTTCTTCAAAATCTTGTCAAGGTATGTGCTTTGTGAAAGTCCAATTAAGCGTCTTGATCTATCTCTATAGATCTTTATGCCTAATATGTAAGCAGCTTCACCGAGGTCTTTCATTAAAAAACTCTTATTCAAGTATCCCTTTATGCTATCCAGAAATTCTATATCATTTCCAATCAGTAATATGTCATCCACATATAATATCAGAAATGCTACAGAGCTCCCACTCACTTTCTTGTAAATACAGGCTTCTCCGAAAGTCTGTATAAACCCAAATGCTTTGATCACACTATCAAAGCGTTTATTCCAACTCCGAGAGGCTTGCACCAGTCCATAAATGGATCGCTGGAGCTTGCACACTTTGTTAGCTCCTTTTGGATCGAAAAAACCTTTTGGTTGCATCATATACAACTCTTCTTCTAGAAATCCATTCAGGAATGCAGTTTTGACATCCATCTGCCAAATTTCATAATCATAAAATGCGGCAATTGCTAACATGATTCGGACAGACTTAAGCATCGCTACGGGTGAGAAGGTCTCATCGTAGTCAATCCCTTGAACTTGCCGAAAACCTTTTGCGACAAGCCGAGCTTTGTAGACAGTAATATTACGGTCAGCGTCAGTCTTCTTCTTGAAGATCCATTCATTCTCAATTGCTTGCCGATCATCGGGCAAGTCAACCAAAGTCCATACTTTGTTCTCATACATGGATCCCATCTTAGATTTCATGGCTTCAAGCCATTTTTGCGGAATCTGGGCTCACCATCGCTTCTTCATAGTTCGTAGGTTCATCATGATCTAGTAGCATGATTTCCAGAACAGGATTACCGTACGACTCTGGCGCGGTTCTCACTCTGGTTGATCTACGAGGTTTAGTAGTATCTTCTCCTGAAGTTTCATGATCATTATCATTAGCTTCCTCACTAAATTGGTGTAGGTGTCGCAGAAACAGTTTTCTGTGAATGTACTACTTGTTGGAAATATGCCCTAGAGGCAATAATAAATTGGTTATTATTATATTTCCTTGTTCATGATAATCGTTTATTATCCATGCTATAATTGTATTGATAGGAAACTCAGATACATGTGTGGATACATAGACAACACCATGTCCCTAGTAAGCCTCTAGTTGACTAGCTCGTTGATCAATAGATGGTTAAGGTTTCCTGACCATGGACATTGGATGTCGTTGATAACAGGATCACATCATTGGGAGAATGATGTGATGGACAAGACCCAATTCTAAGCCTAGCACAAAGATCGTGTAGTTCGTATGCTAAAGCTTTTCTAACGTCAAGTATCATTTCCTTAGACCATGAGATTGTGCAACTCCCGGATACTGTAGGAATACTTTGGGTGTGCCAAACGTCACAACGTAACTGGGTGGCTATAAAGGTACACTACAGGTATCTTCGAAAGTGTCTGTTGGGTTGGCACGAATCGAGACTGGGATTTGTCACTCCGTGTAAACGGAGAGGTATCTCTGGGCCCACTCGGTAGGACATCATCATAATGTGCACAATGTGATCAAGGAGTTGATCACGGGATGACGTGTTACGGAACGAGTAAAGAGACTTGCCGGTAACGAGATTGAACAAGGTATAGGGATACCGACATCGAATCTCGGGCAAGTAATACCGCTAGACAAAGGGAATTGTATACGGGATTGATTAAGTCCTTGACATCGTGGTTCATCCGATGAGATCATCGTGGAACATGTGGGAGCCAACATGGGTATCCAGATCCCGCTGTTGGTTATTGACCGGAGAGTCATCTCGGTCATGTCTGCATGTCTCCCGAACCCGTAGGGTCTACACACTTAAGGTTCGGTGACGCTAGGGTTATAGAGATATTAGTATGCGGTAACCCGAAAGTTGTTCGGAGTCCCGGATGAGATCCCGGACGTCACGAGGAGTTCCGGAATGGTCCGGAGGTAAAGAATTATATATAGGAAGTGCTATTTCGGCCATCGGGACAAGTTTCGGGGTCACCGGTATTGTACCGGGACCACCGGAAGGGTCCCGGGGGTCCACCGGGTGGGGCCACCTGCCCCGGGGGGCCACATGGGCTGTAGGGGGTGCGCCTTGGCCTATATGGGCCAAGGGCACCAGCCCCAAGAGGCCCATGCGCCAAGAGTAGAGGAAAAGGGAGAGTCCTAAAGGGGGAAGGCACCTCCGAGGTGCCTTGGGGAGGATGGACTCCTCCCCCCCTTGGCCGCACCCTTCCTTGGAGGAAGGGGCAAGGCTGCGCCCTCCCCCTCTCCCTTGGCCCTATATATAGTGGGGGGAAGGGAGGGCAACCAATACCTAAGCCCTGGCGCCTCCCTCTCCCTCCCATGACACATCTCCCTCCTCCCGCAGCGCTTGGCGAAGCCCTGTTGGAATCCCGCTACTTCCACCACCACGCCGTCGTGCTGCTGGATCTCCATCAACCTCTCCTCCCCCCTTGCTGGATCAAGAAGGAGGAGACGTCGCTGCTCCGTACGTGTGTTGAACGCGGAGGTGCCGTCCGTTCGGCGCTAGAATCATCGGTGATTTGGATCACGACGAGTACGACTCCATCAACCCCGTTCTCTTGAACGCTTCCGCGCGCGATCTACAAGGGTATGTAGATCCACTCCTCCCTCGTTGCTAGATGACTCCATAGATAGATCTTGGTGACACGTAGGAAAATTTTGAATTTATGCTACGTTACCCAACAGTGGCATCATGAGCTAGGTCTATGCGTAGTTTCTATGCACGAGTAGAACACAAAGTAGTTGTGGGCGTTGATTTTGTTCAATATGCTTGCCGTTACTAGTCTTATCTTGATTCGGCAGCATCGTGGGATGAAGCGGCCCGAACCAACCTTACACGTACGCTTACGTGAGACCGGTTCCACCGACTGACATGCACTAGTTGCATTAGGTGGCTGACGGGTGTCTGTCTCTCCCACTTTAGTCGGATCGGATTCGATGAAAAGGGTCCTTATGAAGGGTAAATAGCAATTGGCATATCACGTTGTGGTTTTTGCGTAGGTAAGAAACGTTCTTGCTAGAAACCCATAACAGCCACGTAAAACATGCAAACAACAATTAGAGGACGTCTAACTTGTTTTTGCAGGGTATGCTATGTGATGTGATATGGCCAAAAGGATGTGATGAATGATATATGTGATGTATGAGATTGATCATGTTCTTGTAATAGGAATCACGACTTGCATGTCGATGAGTATGACAACCGGCAGGAGCCATAGGAGTTGTCTTAATTTATTTATGACCTGCGTGTCAACATAAACGTCATGTAATTACTTTACTTTATTGCTAACCGTTAGCGGTAGAAGTAGAAGTAATAGTTGGCGAGACAACTTCATGAAGACACGATGATGGAGATCATGATGATGGAGATCATGGTGTCATGCCGGTGACGATGATGATCATGGAGCCCCGAAGATGGAGATCAAGAGGAGCAAAGTGATGATGGCCATATCATGTCACTATTTGATTGCATGTAATGTTTATCATGTTTATGCATCTTGTTTACTTAGAACGACGGTAGTAAATAAGATGATCCCTCATAATAGTTTCAAGAAAGTGTTCCCCCTAACTGTGCACCGTTGCGATAGTTCGTTGTTTCGAAGCACCACGTGATGATCGGGTGTTAGATTCTAACGTTCACATACAACGGGTGTAAGACAGATTTACACACGCGAAACACTTAGGTTGACTTGACGAGCCTAGCATGTGTACAGACATGGCCTCGTAACACAGAAGACCGAAAGGTCGAGCATGAGTCGTATGGTAGATACGATCAACATGAAGATGTTCACCGATGTTGACTAGTCCGTCTCACGTGATGATCGGACACGGCCTAGTTGACTCGGATCATGTAATCACTTAGATGACTAGAGGGATGTCTATCTGAGTGGGAGTTCATAAGATGAACTTAATTATCCTGAACATAGTCAAAAGATCTTTGCAAATTATGTCGTAGCTCGCGCTTCAGTTCTACTGTTTAGATATGTTCCTAGAGAAAATTTAGTTGAAAGATTGATAGTAGCAATTATGCGGACTAGGTCCGTAAACCGAGGATTGTCCTCATTGCTTCATAGAAGGCTTATGTCCTTAATGCACCGCTCAGTGTGCTAAACCTCGAACGTCGTCTGTGGATGTTGCGAACATCTGACATACACGTTTTGGTAACTACGTGATAGTTCAGTTAAACGGTTTAGAGTTGAGGCACCGAAGACGTTTTGAAACGTCGCGAAACATATGAGATGTTTCGAGGGTTGAAATTGGGATTTCAGGCTCGTGCCCACGTCAAGAGGTATAAGACCTCCGACAATTTTCTTAGCCTTCAAACTAAGGGAGAAAAGCTCAATTGTTGAGCTTGTGCTCAGATTGTCTGAGTACATAAATCATTTGAATCGAGTGGGAGTTGATCTTCCAGATGAGACAGTGATGTTTCTCCAAAGTCATTGCCACCAAGCTGCTAGAGCTTCGTGATGAACTATAATATATCAGGGACATATATGATGATCCTTGAGATATTCGCGATGTTTGACACCAAAGTAGAAATCAAGAAGGAGCATCAATTGTTGATGGTTGGTGGAACCACTAGTTTCAAGAAGGGCAAGGGCAAGAAGGGATACTTCATGAAATGGCAATTCAGCTGCTGCTCTGGTGAAGAAACCCAAGGTTGAACCCAAACCCGAGACTAAGTGCTTCTGTAATAAGGGGAACATCCACTGGAGCAGAATTACCCTAGATACTTGGTAGATTAGAAGGCTGGCAAGGTCGATAGAAGTATATTGGATATACATTGTGTTGATGTGTACTTTACTAGTACTCCTAGTAGCACCAGGGTATTAGATACCGGTTCGGTTGCTAAGTGTTAGTAACTCGAAATAAAAGCTACGGAATAAACGGAGACTAGCTAAAGGTGAGCTGACGATATGTGTTGGAAGTGTTTCCAATGTTGATATGATCAAGCATCGCACGCTCCCTCTACCATCGAGATTGGTGTTAAACCTAAATAATGGTTATTTGGTGTTTGCGTTGAGCATAGACATGATTGGATTATGCCTATCGCAATACGGTTATTCATTTAAGGAGAATAATCGTTACTCTGTTTATTTGAATAATACCTTCAATGGTCTTACGCCTAAAATGAATGGTTTATTGAATCTCGATCGTAGTGATACACATGTTCATGCCAAAAGATATAAGATAGTAATGATAGTACCACCTACTTGTGGCACTGCCACGTAAGTCATATCGGTATAAAACGCATGAAGAAGCTCCATGTTGATGGATCTTTGGGCTCACTCGTTTTTGAAAAGTTTGAGACATGCGAACCATGTCTATTGGTATCTATGCATAAAGAAACTCCATGCAAATGGACCGTTTGAACTCACTTGATTTTGAATCACTTGAGACATGCAAATCATACCACATGGGCAAGATGACTGAAAGCCTCGTTTTCAGTAAAATGGAACTAGAAAGCAACTTGTTGGAAGTAATACATTTTTGATGTGTGCAGTCCAATGAGTGCTGAGGCATGTAGTGGATATCGTTATGTTCTTACTTCACAGATGATTTGAGTAGATGTTGAGTATATTTACTTGATGAATCACGAGTCTGAATTATTGAAAGGTTCAAGTAATTTCAGGGTGAAGTTGAAAGATCGTCGTGACAAGAGGATAAAAGATCTATGATATGATCATAGAGATGAATATCTGAATTACGAGTTTGGCACAAAGAATTAAGACATTGTGGAAATTGTTTCACAACTAATACAGCCTGGAACACCATAGTGTGATGGTGTGTCCGAACATCATAACTGCACCCTATTGGATATGATGCATACCATGATGTCTCTTATGAATTACCATGATAGTTTATGGGTTAGGCATTAGAGACAACCACATTCACTTTAAATAGGGCACCACGTAATTCCGATGAGATGACACCGTATGAACTATGGTTTAGAGAAACCTAAGCTGTCATTTCTTAAAAGTTTGGGGCTGCGACGCTTATGTGAAAAAGTTTCAGGCTGATAAGCTCGAACCCAAAGCGGATAAATGCATCTTCATAGGACACCCAAAACAGTTGGGTATACCTCCTATCTCAGATCCGAAAGCAATAAGGGATTGTTTCTAGAATCGGGTCCTTTCTCGAGGAAAAGTTTCTCTCGAAAGAATTGAGTGGGAGGATGGTGGAGACTTGATGAGGTTATTGAACCGTCTCTTCAACTAGTGTGTGGCAGGGCACAGGAAGTTGTTCCTGTGGCACCTACACCAATTGAAGTGGAAGCTTATGATAGTGATCATGAAACTTCAGATCAAGTCACTACCAAACCTCGTGGGATGACAAGGATGCGTACTACTTCAGAGTGGTAATAATCCTGTCTTGGAAGTCATGTTGCTAGACAACAATGAACCTACGAGCTATGGAGAAGCGATGGTGGGCCGGATTCCGAAAAATTGGCTCGAGGCCATAAAATCCGAGAGAGGATCCATGTCTGAAAACAAAGTGTAGACTTTGGAACGCTCGATGGTCGTAAGGCTGTTGAGTACAGATGGATTTTAAAAGGAAGACGGACAATGATGGTAAGTATCACCATTAAGAAAGCTCGACTTGTCGTTAAGATGTTTTCCGACAAGTTCAAGGAGTTGACGATGAGACTTTCTCACTCGTAGCGATGCTAAGAGTCTGTTGGAATTATATTAGCGATTACTGCATTATTTATGAAATCTTGCAGATAGGATGTCAAAACATTGTTTCCTCGACGATTTTCTTGAGGAAAGGTTGTATGTGATACAACCGGAAGGTTTTGTCAATCCTGAAAGATGCTAATAAGTATGCAAAGCTCCAGCAATCCTTCTAAGGACTGGAGTAAGCATCTCGGAGTTGGAATGTATGCTTTGATGGATGATCAAAGATTTTGGGTGTATACAAAGTTTATGAGAAACTTGTATTTCCAAAGAAGTGAGTGGGAGCACTATAGAATTTCTGATGAGTATATGTTGTTGACATATTGTTGATCAGAAGATGTAGAATTTCTGGAAAGCATATAGGGTTATTTGGAAAGTGTTTTTCAATGGAAAGCCTGGATTAAGCTACTTGAACATTGAGCATCAAGATCTATAAGGATAGATCAAAACGCTTAATGGTACTTTCAAATGAGCACATACCTTGACATGATCTTGAAGGTGTTCAAGATGGATCAGTCAAAGAAGGAGTTCTTGCCTGAGTTGTAAGGTATGAAGTTAAGACTTAAAGCTCGACCACGGCAGAATAGAGAGAAAGGACGAAGGTCGTCCCCTATGCTTAAGACATAGGCTCTACAGTATGCTATGCTGTGTACCGCACCTGAAGTGTGCCTTGCCATGAGTCAGTCAAGGGGTACAAGAGTGATCCAAGAATGGATCACAGGACAGCGGTCAAAGTTATCCTTAGTAACTAGTGGACTAAGGAATTTTCTCGATTATGGAGGTGGTAAAAGAGTTCGTCGTAAAGGGTTACGTCGATGCAAGCTTAACACCTATCCGGATAGCTCTGAGTAGAGATACCGGATACGTATAATGGAGCAACAATTTAGAATAGCTCCAAGTAGAACAGTTATTTGGAATAGCTCCAAATAGAACGTGGTAGCTGCATCTAGGAGATGACATAGAGATTTGTAAAGCACACACGGATCTGAAAGGTTCAGACCCGTTGACTATAACCTCTCTCACAAGCATAACATGATCAAACCCAGAACTCATCGAGTGTTAATCACATGGTAAATGTGAACTAGATTATTGACTCTAGTAAACTCTTTGGGTGTTAGTCACATGGGATGTGACCTTGAGTGTTAATCACATAGCGATGTGAACTGGATTATTGACTCTAGTGCAAGTGGGAGACTGTTGGAAATATGCCCTAGAGGCAATAATAAATAGTTATTATTATATTTCCTTGTTCATGATAATCGTTTATTATCCATGCTAGAATTGTATTGATAGGAAACTCAGATACATGTGTGGATACATAGACAACACCATGTCCCTAGTAAGCCTCTAGTTGACTGGCTCGTTGATCAATAGATGGTTACGGTTTCCTGACCATGGACATTGGATGTCATTGATAACGGGATCACATCATTAGGAGAATGATGTGATGGACAAGACCCAATCCTAAGCATAGCACTAGATCGTGTAGTTCGTATGCTAAAGCTTTTCTAATGTCAAGTATCATTTCCTTAGACCATGAGATTGTGCAACTCCCGGATACCGTAGGAGTGCTTTGGGTGTACCAAACGTCACAACGTATCTGGGTGACTATAAAGGTGCACTACGGGTATCTCCGAAAGTGTCTGTTGGTTTGGCACGAATCGAGACTGGGATTTGTCACTCCGTGTGACGGAGAGGGTATCTCTGGGCCCACTCGGTAGGACATCATCATAATGTGCACAATGTGATCAAGGAGTTGATCACGGGATGATGTGTTACGGAACGAGTAAAGAGACTTGCCGGTAACGAGTGAACAAGGTATCGGGATACCGACGATCGAATCTCGGGCAAGTATCGTACCGCTAGACAAAGGGAATTGTATACGGGATTGATTAAGTCCTTGACATCGTGGTTCATCCGATGAGATCATCGTGGAACATGTGGGAGCCAACATGGGTATCCAGATCCCGCTGTTGGTTATTGACCGGAGAGTCATCTCGGTCATGTCTGCATGTCTCCCGAACCCGTAGGGTCTACACACTTAAGGTTCGGTGACGCTAGGGTTATAGAGATATTAGTATGTCGGTAACCGAAAGTTGTTCGGAGTCCCGGATGAGATCCCGGACGTCACGAGGAGTTCTGGAATGGTCCGGAGGTAAAGAATTATATATAGGAAGTGCTATTTCGGCCATCGGGACAAGTTTCGGGGTCACCGGTATTGTACCGGGACCACCGGAAGGGTCCCGGGGGTCCAACGGGTGGGGCCACCTGCCCCGGGGGGCCACATGGGCTGTAGGGGGTGCGGCTTGGCCTATATGGGCCAAGGGTCAGCCCCAAGAGGCCCATGCGCCAAGAGTAGAGGAAAAGGGAGAGTCCTAAAGGGGGAAGGCACCTCCGAGGTGCCTTGGGGAGGATGGACTCCTCCCCCCCTTGGCCGCACCCTTCCTTGGAGGAAGGGGCAAGGCTGCGCCCTCCCCCTCTCCCTTGGCCCTATATATAGTGGGGGGAAGGGAGGGAAACCAACCTAAGCCCTGGCGCCTCCCTCTCCCTCCCATGACACATCTCCCTCCTCCCGCAGCGCTTGGCGAAGCCCTGTTGGAATCCCGCTACTTCCACCACCACCGCCGTCGCTGCTGGATCTCCATCAACCTCTCCTCCCCCTTGCTGGATCAAGAAGGAGGAGACGTCGCTGCTCCGTACGTGTGTTGAAACGGAGGTGCCGTCCGTTCGGCGCTAGGATCATCGGTGATTTGGATCACGACGAGTACGACTCCATCAACCCCGTTCTCCTGAACGCTTCCGCGCGCAATCTACAAGGGTATGTAGATCCACTCCTCCCTTGTTGCTAGATGACTCCATAGATAGATCTTGGTGACACGTAGGAAAATTGAATTTATGCTACGTTCCCCTACACTACTTTCCAATAAGGGAGCAGGTACAGTTACCTCGTCAAGTTCCACTTTCCTCCCACTCAGTTCTTTCGAGAGAAACTCCTTCTCCAGAAAGTTTCCGAATTTAGCAACAAAAGTCTTGCCTTCGGATCTGTGATAGAAGGTGTATCCAATAGTTTCCTTTGGATATCCTATGAAGACACATTTCTCCGATTTGGGTTCGAGCTTATCAGGTTGAAGATTTTTCACATAAGCATCGCAGCCCCAAACTTTCAGAAACGACAACTTTGGTTTCTTGCCAAACCACAGTTCATAAGGCGTCGTCTCAACGGATTTTGATGGTGCCCTATTTAACGTGAATGCGGCCGTCTCTAAACATAACCCCAAAACGATAGCGGTAAATCAGTAAGAGACATCATAGATCGCACCATATCTAGTAAAGTACGATCACGACGTTCGGACACACCATTACGCTGTGGTGTTCCGGGTGGCGTGAGTTGCGAAACTATTCCACAATTTTTTAATGTACACCAAACTCGTAACTCAAATATTCTCCTCCACGATCAGATCGTAGAAACTTTATTTTCTTGTTACGATGATTTTCAACTTCACTCTGAAATTCTTTGAACTTTTCAAACGTTTCAGACTTATGTTTCATTAAGTAGATATACCCATATCTGCTTAAATCATCTGTGAAGGTGAGAAAATAACGATATCCGCCACGAGCCTCAATATTCATCGGACCACATACATCTGTATGTATGATTTCTAACAAATCTGTTGCTCTCTCCATAGTACCGGAGAACGGTGTTTTAGTCATCTTGCCCATGAGGCACGGTTCACAAGTACCAAGTGATTCATAATCAAGTGGTTCCAAAAGTCCATCAGTATGGAGTTTCTTCATGCGCTTTACACCGATATGACCTAAACGGCAGTGCCACAAATAAGTTGCACTATCATTATCAACTCTGCATCTTTTGGTTTCAACTCTATGAATATGTGTGTCACTACTATCGAGATTCAACAAAAATAGACCACTCTTTAAGGGTGCATGACCATAAAAGATATTACTCATATAAATAGAACAACCATTATTCTCAGATTTAAATGAATAACCGCCTCGCATCAAACAAGATCCAGATATAATGTTCATGCTTAACGCTGGCACCAAATAACAATTATTTAGGTTTAATATTAATCCCGAAGGTAGATGTAGAGGTAGCATGCCAACTGCGATCACATCGACTTTGGAACCGTTTCCCACGCGCATCGTCACCTCGTCCTTAGCCAATCTTCGCTTAATCCTTAGTCCCTGTTTCGAGTTGCAAATATTAGCAACAGAACCAGTATCAAATACCCAGGTGCTACTGCGAGCATTAGTAAGGTACACATCAATAACATGTATATCACATATACCTTTGTTCACCTTGCCATCCTTCTTATCCGCCAAATACTTGGGGCAGTTCCGCTTCCAGTGACCAGTCTGCTTACAGTAGAAGCACTCAGTTTCAGGCTTAGGTCCAGATTTGGGTTTCTTCTCTTGAGCAGCAACTTGCTTGCTGTTCTTCTTGAAGTTCCCCTTCTTCTTCCCTTTGCCCCTTTTCTTGAAACCAGTGGTCTTGTTGACCATCAACACTTGATGCTCCTTTTTGATTTCTACCTCCGCAGCTTTCAGCATTGCAAAGAGCTCGGGAATAGTCTTATTCATCCCTTGCATATTATAGTTCATCACGAAGCTCTTGTAGCTTGGTGGCAGTGATTGGAGAATTCTGTCAATGACGCAATCAACTGGAAGATTAACTCCCAATTGAATCAAGTGATTATTATACCCAGACATTTTGAGTATATGCTCACTGACAGAACTGTTCTCCTCCATCTTGCAGCTATAGAACTTATTGGAGACTTCATATCTCTCAATCCGGGCATGTGCTTGAAATATTAACTTCAACTCCTGGAACATCTCATATGCTCCATGACGTTCAAAACGCCGTTGAAGTCCCGATTCTAAGCCGTAAAGCATGGCACACTGAACTATCGAGTAGTCATCAGCTTTGCTCTGCCAGACGTTCATAACATCTGGTGTTGCTCCAGCAGCAGGCCTGACACCCAGCGGTGCTTCCAGGACGTAATTCTTCTGTGCAGCAATGAGGATAATCCTCAAGTTACGGACCCAGTCCGTGTAATTGCTACCATCATCTTTCAACTTTGTTTTCTCAAGGAACGCATTAAAATTCAACGGAACAACAGCAAGAGCCATCTATCTACAATCAAACATAAACAAGCAAGATACTATCAGGTACTAAGTTTCATGATAAATTTAGGTTCAATTAATTTACTAAAAGAACTCCCACTTAGATAGACATCCCTCTAATCCTCTAAGTGATTACGTGATCCAAATCAACTAAACCATGTCCGATCATCACGTGAGATGGAGTAGTTTCATTGGTGAACATCACTATGTTGATCATATCTACTATATGATTCACGCTCGACCTTTCGGTCTCCGTGTTCAGAGGCCATATCTGCATATGCTTGGCTCGTCAAGTATAACCTGAGTATTCCACGTGTGCAACTGTTTTGCACCCGTTGTATTTGAACGTAGAGCCTATCACACTCGAACATCACGTGGTGTCTCAGCACGAAGAACTTTCGCAACGGTGCATACTCAGGGAGAACACTTCTTGATAATTTAGTGAGAGATCATCTTATAATGCTACCGTCAATCAAAGCAAGATAAGATGCATAAAATATAAACATCACATGCAATCAATATAAGTGATATGATATGGCCATCATCATCTTGTGCCTGTGATCTCCATCTCCGAAGCACCGTCATGATCACCATCGTCACCGGCGCGACACCTTGATCTCCATCGTAGCATCGTTGTCGTCTCGCCAATCTTATGCTTCCACGACTATCGCTACCGCTTAGTGATAAAGTAAAGCATTACAGCGCGATTGCATTGCATACAATAAAGCGACAACCATATGGCTCCTGCCAGTTGCCGATAACTCGGTTACAAAACATGATCATCTCAAACAATAAAATTCAGCATCATGTCTTGACCATATCACATCACAACATGCCCTGCAAAAACAAGTTAGACGTCCTCTACTTTGTTGTTGCAAGTTTTACGTGGCTGCTACGGGCTTAAGCAAGAACCAATCTTACCTACGCATCAAAACCACAACGATAGTTTGTCAAGTTGGTGCTGTTTTAACCTTCGCAAGGACCGGGCGTAGCCACACTCGGTTCAACTAAAGTTGGAGAAACTGTCACCCGCAAGCCACCTATGTGCAAAGCACGTCGGGAGAACCGGTCTCGCGTAAGCGTACGCGTAATGTCGGTCCGGGCCGCTTCATCCAACAATACCGCCGAACCAAAGTATGACATGCTGGTAAGCAATATGACTTATATCGCCCACAACTCACTTGTGTTCTACTCGTGCGTATAACATCAACACATAAAACCTAGGCTCGGATGCCACTGTTGGGGAACGCAGTAATTTCAAAAAAATTCCTACGCACATGCAAGATCATGGTGATGCATAGCAACGAGAGGGGAGAGTGTGATCTACGTACCCTTGTAGATCGACAACGGAAGCATTTGGTTGATGTAGTCGTACGTCTCCACGGCCCGACCGATCAAGCACCGAAACTACGGCACCTCCGAGTTTTAGCACACGTTCAGCTCGATGACGATCCCCGGACTCCGATCCAGCAAAGTGTCGGGGAAGAGTTCCGTCAGCATGATGGCGTGGTGACGATCTTGATGTACTACTGTCGCAGGGCTTCGCCTAAGCACCGCTACAATATTATCGAGGACTATGGTGGCAGGGGGCGCTGCACACGGCAAAGAATATGATCACGTGGATCAACTTGTGTTCCTCTGGGGTGCCCCTGCCTCGTATATAAAGGCTCAAGGGGGGTGCGGCCGGCCTAGGAGAGGCGCGCCAGGAGGAATCCTACTCCCTCCGGGAGTAGGATTCCCCTCCCCCCAATCCTAGTTGGAATAGGATTCACGGAGGGGGGAAAAGAGAAAGGGGGGCTGGCCCCCTCTCCTTGTCCTATTCGGACCAAGGGAGGGGAGGGGCGCGTGGCCCATCTCAGGCTGCCTCTTCTCTTTTCCACTAAGGCCCATATAGCTCCCAGGGGGGTTCCGGTAACCTCCCGGTACTCCGGTAAAATCCCGATTTCACCCGGAACACTTCCGATATCCAAACATAGGCTTCCAATATATCAATCTTTATGTCTCGACCATTTCGAGACTCCTCGTTATGTCCGTGATCACATCCGGGACTCCGAACAACCTTCGGTACATCAAAACGTATAAACTCATAATATAACTGTCATCGAAACCTTAAGCGTGCGGACCCTACGGGTTCGAGAACAATGTAGACATGACCGAGACATGTCTCCGGTCAATAACCAATAGCGGGACCTGGATGCCCATATTGGCTCCTACATATTCTATGAAGATCTTTATGGGTCAGACCGCATAACAACATACGTTGTTCCCTTTGTCATCGGTATGTTACTTGCCCGAGATTCGATCGTCGGTATCCAATACCTAGTTCAATCTCGTTACCGGCAAGTCTCTTTACTCGTTCCATAATACATCATCTTGCAACTAACTCATTAGTTGCATTGCTTGCAATGCTTAAGTGATGTGCATTACCGAGAGGGCCCAGAGATACCTCTCCGATGATCGGAGTGACAAATCCTAATCTCGAAATACGTCAACCCAACATGTACCTTTGGAGACACCTGTAGAGCACCTTTATAATCACCCAGTTATGTTGTGACGTTTGGTAGCACACAAAGTGTTCCTCCGGCACACGGGAGTTACATAATCTCATAGTCATAGGAACATGTAAAAGTCATGAAGAAAGCAATAGCAACATACTAAACGATCGGGTGCTAAGCTAATGGAATGGGTCATGTCAATCAGATCATTCAACTAATGATGTCATCCCGTTAATCAAATAACAACTCTTTGTCCATGGTCAAGAAACTTAACCATCTTTGATTAACGAGCTAGTCAAGTAGAGGCATACTAGTGACACTCTGTTTGTCTATGTATTCACACATGTATTATGTTTCCGGTTAATACAATTCTAGCATGAATAATAAACTTTTATCATGGTATAAGGAAATGAATAATAACTTTATTATTGCCTCTAGGGGATATTTCCTTCACCAATTATGTTATTATTGTTGAGGGAACTTACACTAGCGAAAGTATGAACCCTAGGCCTTGTTTCCTAGCATTGCAATACCGTTTACGCTCACTTTTATCATTAGTTACCTTGCTGTTTTTATAATTTCAGATTACAAATACCTTTATCTACCATCCATATACCACTTGTTTCACCATCTCTTCGCCGAACTAGTGCACCTATACAATTTACCATTGTATTGGGTGTGTTGGGGACACAAGAGACTCTTTGTTATTTGGTTGCAGGGTTGCTTGAGAGAGACCATCTTCATCCTACGCCTCCTACGGATTGATAAACCTTAGGTCATCCACTTGAGGGAAATTTGCTACTGTCCTACAAACCTCTGCACTTGGAGGCCCAACAACGTCTACAAGAAGAAGGTTGTGTAGTAGACATCATTTTGGTAAGAAACCAAAGTTGTCGTTTCTGAAAGTTTGGGGCTGCGATGCTTATGTGAAAAAACTTCAACCCGATAAGCTTGAACCCAAATCGGAGAAATGTGTCTTCATAGGATACCCAAAGGAGACTGTTGGGTACACCTTCTATCACAGATCCGAAGGCAAGACTTTTGTTGCTAAATTCGGAGTTTTTCTAGAGAAGGAGCTTCTCTCGAAAGAAGTGAGTGGGAGGAAAGTAGAACTTGATGAGGTAACTATACCTGCTCCCTTATTGGAAAGTAGTTCATCACAAAAACCGGTTTCTGCGACACCTACACCAATTAGTGAGGAAGTTAATGATGATGATCATGAAACTTTAGATCAAGTTGTTACTGAACCTCGTAGGTCAACCAGAGTAAGATCCGCACCAGAGTGGTACGGTAATCCTGTTCTGGAAGTTATGTTACTAGACCATGACAAACCTATGAACTATGAAGAAGCGATGGTGAGCCCAGATTCCGCAAAATGGCTTGAGGCCATGAAATCTGAGATGGGATCCATGTATGAGAACTAAGTGTGGACTTTGCTTGACTTGCCCGTTGATCGACAAGCAATTAGAATAAATGGATCTTCAAGAAGAAGACTGACGCTGACGGTAATGTTACTGTCCATAAAGCTCGACTTGTTGCAAAAGCTTTTCGAAAAGTTCAAGGGATTGACTACGATGAGACCTTCTCACCCGTAGCGATGCTTAAGTCTGTCCGAATCATGTTAGCAATTGCCGCATTTTATGATTATGAAATTTGGCAAATGGATGTCAAAACTGCATTCCTGAATGGATTTCTGGAAGAAGAGTTGTATATGAGGCAACCAGAAGGTTTTGTCGATCCAAAGGGAGCTAACAAAGTGTGCAAGCTCCAGCGATCCATTTATGGACTGGTGCAAGCCTCTCGGAGTTGGAATAAACGCTTTGATAGTGTGATCAAAGCATTTGGTTTTATACAGACTTTTGGAGAAGCCTGTATTTACAAGAAAGTGAGTGGGAGCTCTGTAGCATTTCTAATATTATATGTGGATGACATATTGTTGATTGGAAATGATATAGAATTTCTGGATACCATAAAGGGATACTTGAATAAGAGTTTTTCAATGAAAGACCTCGGTGAAGCTGCTTATATATTGGGCATCAAGATCTATAGAGATAGATTAAGACGCTTAATTGGACTTTCACAAAGCACATACCCTGACAAAGTTTTGAAGAAGTTCAAAATGGATCAAGCAAAGAAAGGGTTCTTGCCTATGTTACAAGGTGTGAAGTTGAGTAAGACTCAATGCCCAACCACTGCAGAAGATAGAGAGAAAATGAAAGACGTTCCCTATGCTTCAGCCATAGGCTCTATCATGTATGCAATGTTGTGTACCAGACCTGATGTGTGCCTTGCTATAAGTCTAGCAGGGAGGTACCAAAGTAATCCAAGAGTGGATCACTGGACAGCGGTCAAGAACATCCTGAAATACCTGAAAAGGACTAAGGATATGTTTCTCATTTATGGAGGTGACAAAGAGCTCATCGTACACGGTTACGTTGATGCAAGCTTTGACACTGATCCGGACGATTCTAAATCGCAAACCGGATACGTGTTTACATTGAACGGTGGAGCTGTCAGTTGGTGTAGTTCTAAACAAAGCGTTGTGGCGGGATCTACGTGTGAAGTGGAGTACATAGCTGCTTCGGAAGAAGCAAATGAAGGAGTCTGGATGAAGGAGTTCATATCCGATCTAGGTGTAATACCTAGTGCATCGTGTCCAATGAAAATCTTTTGTGACAATACTGGTGCAATTGCCTTGGCGAAGGAATCCAGATTTCACAAGAGAACCAAGCACATCAAGAGACGCTTCAATTCCATCCGGGATTTAGTCCAGGTGGGAGACATAGAAATTTGCAAGATACATACGGATCTGAATGTTGCAGACCCATTGACTAAGCCTCTTCCACGAGCAAAACATGATCAGCACCAAGGCTCCATGGGTGTTAGAATCATTACTGTGTAATCTAGATTATTGACTCTAGTGCAAGTGGGAGACTGAAGGAAATATGCCCTAGAGGCAATAATAAAGTTATTATTTATTTCCTTATATCATGGTAAATGTTTATTATTCATGCTAGAATTGTATTAACCGGAAACATAATACATGTGTGAATACATAGACAAACAGAGTGTCACTAGTATGCCTCTACTTGACTAGCTCGTTGATCAAAGATGGTTAAGTTTCCTAACCATTGACATGGGTTGTCATTTGATTAACGGGATCACACCATTAGGAGAATGTTGTGACTGACTTGACCCATTCCGTTAGCTTAGCACCCGATCGTTTAGTATGTTGCTATTGCTTTCTTCATGACTTATACATGTTCCTATGACTATGAGATTATGCAACTCCCGTTTACCGGAGGAACACTTTATGTGCTACCAAACGTCACAATGTAACTGGGTGATTATAAAGGTGCTCTACAGGTGTCTCCGAAGGTACTTGTTGGGTTGGCGTATTTCGAGATTAGGATTTGTCACTTCGATTGTCGGAGAGGTATCTCTGGGCCCTCTCGGTAATGCACATCATTTAAGCCTTGCAAGCATTGCAACTAATGAGTTAGTTGCGGGATGATGTATTACATAACGAGTAAAGAGACTTGCCGGTAACGATATTAAACTAGGTATTGAGATACCGACGATCGTATCTCGGGCAAGTAACATACCGATGACAAAGGGAACAACGTATGTTGTTATGCGGTCTGACTGATAAAGATCTTCATAGAATATGTGGGAGCCAATATGAACATCCAAGTTCCACTATTGGTTATTGACCGGAGACGTGTCTCGGTCATGTCTACATAGTTCTCGAACCTGTAGGGTCTGCACGCTTAACGTTTCGATGACAGTTATATTATGAGTTTATATGTTTTGATGTACCGAAGGTTGTTCGGAGTCCCGGATGTGATCACGGACATGACGAGGAGTCTCAAAATGGTCGAGACATGAAGATTGATATATTGGAAGCCTATGTTTGGATATCGGAAGTGTTCCGGGTGAAATCAGGATTTTACCGGAGTACCGGGAGGTTACCGGAACCCCCCGGGGACGCCTTAGTGGGCCTTAGTGGAAAGAGAGGAGAGGCGTCCAGGGCATGGGCCCGCCCCCTCCCCCTAGTCTGAATATGACAAGGAGAGGGGGGTGGCGCCCCCCCCCTTCCTTCTTCTCCTCCAGCTCTTTCCCCTCTCTCTCCTAGTCCAACAAGGAAAAGGGGGGAGTCCTACTCCCGGTAGGAGTAGGACTCCTCCTGGCGCGCCCCTCTCTAGGCCGGCCGCACCC